>NC_064285.1:61293595-61418192 GCF_019186545.1 Solanum stenotomum | reverse complement strand
AAAAAAAAAAAAATTACCGGTACAAAATGATCCGGTAAGAACCGGTTCCGATCCGGTCCAAACCGGTTCCAATCCGGTAACTAAGGGACCGGACGGAACCTTTGGAAATTTCCGGTAAAACCGGTTCTGGTAACGAAATCCGGTAACGAGGACCGGTTCCAGTAAAACCGGTCCTGTTGACCCGGTCCTGTCCGTTTGCCAGCCTTAGTGCGGACACAAACTGACTAAACACACTTACTGTAAAGGTGATATCAGAATGAGTCACAATGAGATCTTTTAATAGCCCCATCTTTTGTACCGCTCTGGATCTTCAAATGGATCATCATCATTTTTCGTAGCACATTAGGAATTATTGGAGGACTACAAGGTTTGACAAATAACTTTTCAATTTCCTCAGTAGGTCAAGATTATACTTTTTCTGAGATAAAAAAAAATCCTACTTGCTTCTGAATACTTATATTCAAAAAAATTGTTTCACTTGTTCCCAAGTCTTCCAAATGAAATTTAGTATGTAAGAAATACTTGAGAAAAAAGATTCCTACACTATCACTTCTTGTAGACAACGTCATCCACATATACAATAAGGAGAATACTCAAGTTGAAAATTGCCTACATAAGATTTGAAATGAACACATTTGCTTTTTATCAGACTAGCTTACTAAAATTTTCAAATGATAGAATTTTCCATATTTTTCTTGAGCAAAAATAAAATTAGATGATTGCTCCATATAGACCTCTTCGTGGTGAAATACATAAATTCAAGAATTTATCGAAAAATACCTCCTTCAAAATACAAAAATATAGTAAAATACATCCCAAATCTGAAAATGTTTTCGATGTTGAAAAATTCCTCCTTCCTCTGAATATAAAAATACAGACCAATTTGAATAAGATTTCCAACGCCTCACCATTGACCGCCGCTATAATCGCCTTCCGATTGTCGGGGGATCTATAATTGTTGAGAAGCTCGACGATGGATCTAATCCTCTCAACAAAGGTGGAGCCAAGATTAGAAGTTTGGGGGGTTCTAAATCAATTTTGTTTGGAAGTTCACGAAAAAGCTAGTGAATTCGTTCGAACCCATGAACCCCACCTAGCTCCGACTCTGGCCCTCAACGACAATGACACTCACCAATAACATATTATTATATTACAACAAGTCAACAACAAAGCCACTAGACACAATTGTAATTTATTGTTGTCATAAACATTCAAAAGTTGGTATTTTCTTAGTGATTATGTTATTCTTAAAAGAAATCATTTTATTAAAAGAAAAAAGAAAGAAGGTCGCACCAAATCAACTTCATAGAAAAGCCGAAAATTTTGAATGGTGAAATACAAGTGTATATTTGATAAATATCTCAAACATATAGTTATCAATGGTATTTTATACTATATAATATAAGTTAAAGGGAAACTAAGCAAAACCCCATAAAAGTATGGCTATCAAATGAATTTCAAAAGTAATATTCGAACAATATTAATTATGAATTTTTTTAATATATATTCAACTTGATAAAAGTTTTTTTTTAATATGTCACAAAACATAATTTAAGTATCGCTTATTGGTTCAAAATATTTCATGTTCTAAAATTTTTGCCTTCTTTCTAAAAAAATGTAGCCTCCACCTTATTACAATCACATACAGGTCAAGAAGTTGTTATCAAATGTTAATTGTATTTTGTAAAAATTGCACATAAATTCGATCAAAACATACCTTTCTTATGATAGCTAGTGGATCATTGTCAATTTTTTGATGTACACCTAAAAAAAAAGTTATTATTAGTGATAAAAATAATAATTGCTCAAATATCTAATCGATGTATATATATACATCATAATTATTATAGGTACATGTACCCCTTACCTAATTCAAAATTATTAGTTCTATCATCTGTGAATTTAACAAAAAAAATATTAGTTAAATTATGTAAATTGATTCCTAACCAAAATTTACACAAACAAGAATATACAGTTTCATGCTACTCTAAGAAGTTATTATCAAAAAGAAAGTAATCTTACCTAATTTGATATTTCCATGACAAATTTCTATGTTGCAAGAGGTGAAATAACTATGATACAAATGTTTGCGTACCCAAGTTAAATAAACTTTTAACTAATAAAAAAATATATATGAATAAGTCGAATTAAAAACAGTAACTTATAATGTGAATAGAAAAAATAGAGCACATAAGCAGGAGTAGGAGACAAACACAAAATGAATATGAAAAATGTCGCCTACACAAAGTAGGATTGATAATCTAATAATTTGAAGATTAGAATAATTGTCTTGTGATTTTTCACTATATATACACAATATATAGTATTTAATAAATGAATATATTGTATTGAATTGATCAAAAGAATTTATTGCACATTGAATATACCAAGAAATTTTTCAATTCTCCATATGTTTATTACTACAAAGATATGCTAATAATTTGAAGATTAGAATAATTGTCTTGTGATTTTTCACTATATATACACAATATATAGCATTTAATAAATGAATATATTGTATTGAATTGATCAAAAGAATTTACTCCACATTGAATATACCAAGAAACTTTTCCAATTCTTCATATGTTTATTACTACAAAGAGATGTTTTGCTTTTTGCATTAGAAATCAGAAGATAAAACATTTACAGAAATTGAATACACATAACTTCATGTCTTTTAATTTATCTAGGTCATTCATTTGATTATTATTACTTATTTATATTTATTAGAAGATAGTCTTACTTTTTTGAAAGGAAAAAAAACATAAATAGGAGTTAAATAAATGGAAAAAATGATACAATTTAATATTTAAATTAAATAATTAAATATTTTTATAACATTTTAATTAATAGTAGGGGTAAAATCGTAATTCAACTTTTAACTTTTTTGTTTCCACTTATAGTAATATTAGTTTTTTGACACGTGCGTTGCACGTGATTATCAATTCAAAAAATTTAAGTGAACATTTGAATAATAAGGTTTGCACAAAATATTATTGCATATTCTTTTGTGAATGTTCAATGTGGATCGTTATATATATCTCTTATTCACACGAACCTATGAAGATGGTCCATGAATAATTTTATTAGTTAAATGCAATAATGTATATATTTATTTCAATATGATGAGGTTCAATCATGTAATTAGTCGTATCTCACCAATATTACCTTATAGACGATATTTAATGTGTATTTTTCTTGTCATCTAACCAGATGTGCTTTGCACGTGTATTTCACTTAATCTGTTTGTCATATGAACATGTTGAGAACAACTACATTTTATTTTTAGAACTATTTTTGTATATTAATTTTCATTTTATAAGTTATAGCATAATAGATGACGTTCTTTTTGTTGGCTCTCATATTTGACTTCTCGATTGACTGTGTAAATAAATCAAAGATAGTTATTTGACTGTCCGTAGTTAACTGAGAAATGTTTCTTTTTTTTTTTTACTGAAAAATTAAAAATTAAAATTAAAGAATATATTATATCTATGAAATCATATATATAATCACCTGATTATCTTACACCCAACAAAGATATAGTTCATATACTTGTAAACAATTTTCAATTTATTCAACCAGCATGATTCATCCAAGGAAAAATAACAACACTGTGTTATCACATATATAGGAGTGGTATAATAATATGAAAAATTATTGGTCAAAAGTTAATATAAGGAAAAATGAATGATAGAAATAATTAATGTAGTTACTATGAGAATTCATAATATTATAACTAAAGAATGTAAAAGAATGTGAATAATATTTGCAATAATTAGTAATAACTTATACTTACATAAATAAATAAGACATTTTAATTAATGCTATATATATATATATATATATATATATATATATATGCATTAATGAAAATATATATATCATAAAAAAGAACTATTAAATAAATAATAATAATTAAACGGATACAAACTTCAACTGGCGTTATTAGAAGTCATTCGAACTTTTCTTCGTCGAAAGTACTGAGATATTAAGAAATAGTAAATTAGTAAATTAGTAAAACAAAAAGGCAATGTTTACATAGTAATAACTATTTTGAAGCAAACTTCTTGATGATCTAAATCACATAAGTAGCATTGATACATAAAGTCATTCTTTTGTATTGAGCATAAAAAAATAAATCATGACAATTCTCTAACTCTTGAGAAGTTTAATAATTTTGGAAAAAGATATTCAATAACATACATATACATCACAAGAGAAATTGTTAACAAAAACAAATGAATTAGACTACAATAAAAATTAAACTAATATAAACTTCAACTAGCGTTATTACAAGTCATAAGAACTTTTCTTCGTCGAAAATACTGAAATATTAAGAAATAGTAAATCAATAAGAAAAAGGGCAATGTTTATAAATTAATAACTATTTTGAAGCAATAATTTCCTAACAATCTAAATCACATAAGTATCATTGATAAATAAAGTCATTCATTTGTCTTGGGCATCAAAAAAACAAATCGTGACAATTCTTTAACTCTCGAGAAGTTTAATAATTTTGGAAAAAGATATTCAGAAGAATATATCTACATCACAAGAGAAATTGTTAACAAAAACAAATCAATTTATACTACAATAAAAATTAAACTAATACAAACTTCAACTGTGACATTATTACAACTTTACAAGTCATATAAACTTTTCTTCGTCAAAAAATACTTAAATATTAAGAAATAGTAAATCAGTAAAACAAAAAGGCAATGTTTATATAGTAATAACTATTTTGAAGCAAACTTCTTGACAATGAAATCACATAAGTAGCATTGATAAATAAAATCATTCTTTTGTCTTGAGCACCAAAAAAATAAATCGTGAAAATTCTCGAACTCTTGAGAAGTTTAATAATTTTTGAATAAGATATTCAGAAGCATATATCTACATCACAAGAGAAATTGTTAAAAAAACAAATGAATTTAGACTACATCATGTTAACTTCATATATTGGAACATTACATACTTATGTATATACTAAGCAAAAATATGATTATTATATCATCATAATTATTTTCCTCAAGTACTCGAGGTTAAGGAATATACCCTCTTAGGATAGAACAATTTAGTTCATCAGAATAGTGGTACCTCATATTTCGCTAAACTTCGAACTCACTCAAAGACACTAAATAACACAAAAAAAATTTAAATGCAAGAAGAAGAAGAGTAGAAGATTAAAAAAAAAAATTGTGGTTGAAAAATGAGAGAAAACCCCTCTATTTATATTCAACAAATGATAGTATGAACAAGTGTTTTTTATGTCTTATCTTAAAAGTCGTGACCTTTCCGAGAAGTCACAACCCTTTGGAAAAGTCACAACTTATTGAAAAAGTTACAACTCTTTGAAAAAGTCACAACTCTTTGGAAAAGTCACAACCCTTTGAAAAAAGTCGCAACTTATTAGAAAAGTCAAACTCATCAAAAAAGTCACAACCAAAGTTAGGGATATTATATTAATTTAACATTCAAGTTAGGAATTCATGCTTTTAAGGTAATATAGAAGATATGATTAGGGAGCCGTCTTTGTTAGGGAGCGTTGTACCTCCAATGTGGGACTTTTCGGCGCGAATCCGAATTTAGTCGGGCTCCAATGTGGGTATAGGACATAGGGTGGGAAACCTAAAAAAAAGATATGATTATACTAAATTTCAAAACTTGTACTATGTCGGGGCTTTGAATTAAAGGTGACATTAATGTGTCAAAATAAAGGGGCGGTGACATAAGTCTTAATTATTGAGTGTACGTGACAATTATATGATTAATGATTAAGGATTGTGGAGTTTCCCGAAAGTTTATAAGTTGACAGTTTGGTCCTTGAATTAAATGAGGGTTAAAAGGGTAAATGACTAAAACCTAATTTAACCAATTTTGGTGGGAACCAAAACTGGAGGGAAGCCACCAGCGAGCTATACCAAAAGGGGGGAAATAAAACATTTTCCCCCGCCTCCTCCCGTATTCCTCTTCTTATTCTGCTTCTTCTTCGTTCTTGCTCTCTTCTTGCTTGCTTGCTTGCCTTTTTTCCCGTTCTCTTCATCTTTTTTTTCTTCTTCTTCTTTTCGTACATTGTTGGTCTTGGTTGCTAGTCCTTGAGCTTTCTTCTTCTTCTTTTCATCTTCTTGAATCAGATTTAGCTAATTTAATCAGTGGACCAGATTTCGTTCTGTATCAATTGGAATTACTTCATAAGTGATTGGGTTCACACACCATTGTTTTGATAAGTAAAATTAATAGTTCTTTGAAATTATTCATCATCATCTGGGTGGCCACAGTTTTTTTAATAATTTGCATTCGTGTTTCCAACAGATGGCTATATATTTTGCAACAGTTGACTATTGGAACAAATTATAGTCTTATGTAGCAACATAAAGGTTATTTCAATCTCAACAGAATAGTCATATGTTGCAACATATGACTTATTCATTTTGTCACAACATGTGATTTATTTTTCGCAACAGAATAATTATATGTAGCAACATATGACTTACATTTCACAACAGAATAGCCATATGTTGCGACATATAACTTGCATATGTTGCCACATGTGATTTATTTGTCACAACATATCAGTTATATGTAGCAACATATGACATACATGTCGCCACAAAATAGTCATATGTTGTAACATATGACTTGTACATTTTGTCACAACATGTGATTTATGTTTCGCAACAGAATAGTTATATGTAGTAACATATGACTTACATTTCGTAACAGAATAGCCATATTTTGTGACATATAACTTACACATGTTGCCACATGTAATTTATTTGTCACAACATATCAGTTATATGTAGCAACATATGACTTACATGCCGCCACAAAATAGTCATACGTTGCAACATATGACTTACACATTTCTTCATTAGTACTAATTATTCTTTTAATTAATTTCTTCAGGTACAATAAATGAAGGGATTATTTGTAGGTATTGATTGAAGTGGTGAATGGGTCGATAAGAAAAATCGATACATTTGGCGTTGGAAGGATGGTAAGAAATGGGGAGGGTCGGTAGGGATGACTGTCGAAAGAAATATTTTGTATAATGATTTTGTGAATTTAGTCATGCAAAATTGTGGATACAATTGTCAACTAAAAGATCTTATCTTGAGTTACATTCCTCGTTTTTTTTTCATAATGAGAAGGTCTTACCTTTTAAAATAACTGATCAGCCTAGTTTGCTTGTTTATTTCGGAGGAGCAGAGAGACCCCCCATATTAAGAGTCTACGTGGATGAAAATCTTATTGAAAAGGATCATAATCTAGAAGAACAACAACAAGATATGTTAAATGATGAATTTGATGTTGTGGACATGAATAATCACGACAATGAAGTTGAAAAAGATTAAATGCCGGGCTTTGAGAGCAACAATCCACCTACACCTATTGTTGGCAGCAACATTCCATGTTCTTCTCAATCATCATGTGTGACTAATGTTCGAGATGATGAAACCATTTTTTATAAGGAAATGACATTCAAGAACAAGGAAGAACTGACAAATTCATTGAAAATTACTTGCTTGAAAAAAGATTTTAGACTGAAAAAGGAGATCAATTGGTGGCTGAGGGCTGTGAAATTTACAAGTTGTCATTAGAATCTATGAAAAGTACCATACGTGTGGTTCAGAGCATTTTACAAGCCATAATCCCCATACCAAAAATGTCATAGGTAAGTACTTTGAGAATAGGTTTTCCAATGGTAAAGGCCCATCCACAAGAGACATATCAAATCAACTCCGCACATAATTGGATTGTAAGGTAAGATATTGGAAGATTTATAAGGGTATGGAGCATGCTAAATCTAATGTTAGAGGAACACATGAGCACGTGTATGCAGTGCTTAATGCATACCGTTATATGCTTGAAGTTGCAAATCCAGGAAGCAAGACGGCATTGTCGCTCGATGAAAATAGGAGGTTCAAGTACTTATTTATATCATTTGCTGCTTGGATAATTGGTTTTCAAGAAATGAGAAAAGTAATAGTCGTTGATGGGACATTCCTGAGGAGCAATTATGAAAGAGTTTTGCTATCGGTGGTGGCACAAGATGCTGAGAATCATATATTTCTGTGTTGTGGACAAGGAATGTGATGCCTCATATGAATATTTTTTTCAAAATATGAGAAGCTTTGTAGATGATACTGATGAGTTGTGCATTATTTCTGATAAGCATCCAAGTATTCGAAAGATGATTTTGACTATCTACCCTACATCTCATTATGGTTGTTGAATGAGACACCTTGAGGAAAATATTCGAAATAACTTTCACAATTCAAAGGTAGTGACCCATATTTATAAAGCAGCAAAGACAAACAATAGATGTGAGTTCAATGACCATTTCAATCAAATAAAATATTTGGTACCAAAGGCGGCTGAAACTCTTGAACGTATTGGATTCCACACATGGAGCAGGGCATTTTTCTTGGGAAATAGGTACATTATTGTCTATACCATCTCGTTTGAGTTTATTGTAATTTTATGTGTTTTGATTGATTTTTTTTTTTGTTGTGTAGATATAACATTATGACGTCAAACATCGCGAAGTCGGTGAATTTTATGTTTGATGTTGAAAGAGAATTTTCCATTGTCGCTCTATTTGATGAAATAAACAAGGGATTTGCATTTTTATTTCACCAGAGGCGTATGGAGCTGGTGAACTCTGCAAATAGATTTGTTCCTTCAATTGAAAAAGACATATCAAAGTATCTCAACGTGGGCAACAAGTTGTTGGCTCATCAAATCACTAACTACAAGTTCAGTGTCACTGGTCATGGTGATGTTGCTACGTGGATCTACAAAGAAGAACTTGTACTTGTAAAATTTTTTACTTGGACAAAATATTTTGTCCACATGCCATGGCAGCGCTTCGAGCCCAATATGGTGCCAATTTTGGAAATCAAATTTATGAGTACTCCTCTCCATATTATTTAGTGGAAAAATACATAATGGCATATTGTGAGGAAATTCACCCGATTCCACCTGAAGATTCTTGGATTGTCCCTTTGGATATCATAGAGAACGAAATACCTCCTCATATGTTGATCGAAGCAAACCTAGACGATGGAGATATAAGAGACGCCGTGGAGTTGGTGAATCATTTCCAATAAGAAAAAATAAGTGTTTCGTATGTAGGGACTTTGGCCACAAAAGAACTACATGCCCAAATCGAAATGCTTCATAAGTGTTGTTGAATTTTAATGAATGTTCTTTTTTATTTGAGGATGATGTTCCCTATCTTTTTTTTTATCTTAATTTGAATCAACTTACGTTATGTTATTTATATAAATAAAATGTGTGATTTATTTTGAACCGATACATCTGTTACAACATATGCCAATTATGTGTTGCTACTTACAATATAATATTGCACATGTTCCAACATATGTCAATTATGTGTTACAAGTACAACAAAATAAAGGATTTGTTTCAACATATATCAATTATGTGTTAGATCTTACAACATAATATTGCATATGCTCCAACATATGCCAATTATGTGTTACAAGTACATCAGAAAACACATCTGTTCCAACATATTTCTAATAAATAATTACGTGTAAGGTGTCTGAACCATCAAATCATTATTACTGTCATTGGAACAACTTTCAAGAAAAAAATTAATTACAACTCTTCATATTTTACCCTTTTTTCAATTTTTATAAGTACTTTCATTTGAAAAGTCAAAAGTTGTGTCTCTTCTCTTCTCTTCTCTTCTCTTCGTCTTCAGAAGTTGCAACTTTTCACACATTCCTCCTGACATTATATAAGAACACAACAACAAAGGTCATTTCATTTAATTTTCTCCAAGATGGAAAGGAAGAAGAAAATGACTAGGAGTAAAAAAAGGTGCATTGAATCCCTTCCGAGGGAACTATTAATTGATATCGTTGAAAGGATTGCTTTCTACTACATCAAAGATTTAATGAGGGTTAAATTAAGGTATGTATGTATTAATCAATTTTCGCTCTTTAATTTGATTTTCTAACCATTTGATTTGATTTCTCAGTTCTAGGGTCCTTAATCAAGTCGCTAATGAACCTTCTGTATATCAAAAGGTAACATTGGTCAACTTTCCTTACCATAGATGGTTGATAGTTCAAGAAGCCATTTCTTTTTTGGAAATGTGCAGAACATCAGGGAATTTAGAAGCCTTATACAGAAAAGGCGTGGTAATTTTTTATGTTTTCCATATGTATTCACGTTTTTATCAATGTATTTTGCCTTTTAAATGTGTTATTTCTTCTGTAGTTTGATTTTTTCAATCGTAACGATCCAACTTCATTGAGAATGATTAATCAAGCAGCAGACGGTGGCCACATTGGTGCATCCTATGTGCTTGCCATAATTTCAATCTTCAATGGCGGTGAATCCATGAGAGAAGGTTTAATATTCATTGCCAACAGAAAAAAACAGAGCCACTAAAAGTCAGAAGATGTCGACATCATTTGTTAAATATTTTAGGTGGAATGTGGGTGCCAGAACCTCATTTGTTGGGAGGAAGACCCATTTGTTGCACTGTTCATCAATTTGAGCAAATCGGTCACAGGAATGGTTTGCCCATGGGAAGCGACAATGAAGATGATATTTGTTGTGAATTGTGTAGTTGTGATTTAGAACTAGATTATGTAGTTAAATTTCTGCCGTATACCACTGTGTGGTATTAATTAAATTGCCATCTATGGCAACATATCTACATAACTTGCAAATTCATGGTGAAAAAGGTTGCATTTTTGTGTTTTGTACTGATTTTTGGATTTGTTCTTTATAAAATGTTTAATCTAAAAACATTTCTTTTTTTTTCATAGTATTCTCATTTTGACCATCCTTGAAATGTGCTTTTTGGGGCTAATTCAATTAAATTGTCACCTAATGCAATATGTAACGAAGCATGGTCTAATTCAATTAAATTATATAGTCCAACATCATGTCTAAGTACAAAATTACGGTCTAATACAACAACCTCCTTCATTAATTACAACTCTTCATATTTTACACTTTTTTCAAAAAATTAAGTATTTGCATTTGAAAAGTCAAAAGTGCCTCTTCGTCTTTAGAAGTTGCAACTTTTCAGATTCATTACATTGGGATTATATAAGAAGAACACAAATTAGGTCCTTTCATTTAATTTTCTCCAATATGGGAAGGAAGAAGAATAAATCTTCAAAAAAAGACTAGGAGTAAAAAAAACTACATTGAGTCCCTTCCAAGGGAACTACTAATTGAAATCGTTGAAAGGATTTCTTCCTACTCCTTCAAAGATTTAATGAGGGTTAAATTAATGAATGTATGTATTAATCAATTTTCGTTCTTTAATTTGATTTCCTAATCATTTGATTTGATTTCTCAGTTCTAGGGTCCTCAATCAAGTCGCTAATAAACCTTATGTATATCAAAAGGTAACATTTGTCAACTTTATTGAATATATATGGCCGTGTAAGCCTTGGCCAGTTGTTCAAAAATGTGCTTCTTTTCTGGAATGTGCAGAACATCAGGGAATTTAGAAGCCTTATACAGAAATGGCGTGGTAATTTTTTATGTTTTTCATATTTTTCATATGTATTCACGTTTTTATCAATGTATTCTGCCTTTTAAATGTGTTATTTCTTATGTAGGTTGATTATTTCCACCATAGAGATCCAAATGAATTGGGAATGCTTAATCAAGCAGCAGACGGAGGTGACATTGGTGCATCCTATGTGCTTGTCATAATTTCAATCTTCAAGGGCAGTGAATCCATCAGAAAAGACTTAATGTTCATTGCCAAAATGAGAAAAACAGAATCACTAAAACTCAGAAGATGTCGACACAAGTTGCGATATATTTTATTTGAAAGGGTGCCAGAACCTCATTTGTTGGGAGAAAGACCAATTTGTTGCACTGTTCATCAATTCTATCACTTTCGTTGTGAATTATGTAGTTGTGATTTAGAAATAGATGAAGTAGTTAATTTCTGTATTAATTAAATTTTCATGTGTAGCAACATATATACATTTCTTGCAAACTCATGGGGAAAAAGATGACCTTTTTGTGTTTTGTATTGATTTTTGAATTTGTTCTTTATAAAATGTTTAATCTAATTTTTTTTTGACATTTTTCCATTCCTAAATCGCTCAAAGACATGTCATATGTGGCAACATATGTGTATCATAAAATGATCTTTTGGGGGTTAATTCAATTAAATTGTCACATAATTCAACATGTAACACTAATATATAGTCATACAACATGTCTAAGTACAAAATTATGGTCTAATACAACCTTCATTCAATTCTATCAATTATTTTTACAAAGACTATCATCCCACTAGTTCATCATACAATGACCAAGTAACTCCATATGATAGTTGTAACACCCCAGAAAATATTTCGAACTAACTTGAACCATCCTTCGTTGTGAGTAGGATTTTACCGAGGAATTAAAAAATTTTAATTGTTAAGGTCACTAGACGTAGCACCTTGAGTTCCAAAAAGAATCGAATTGGAAATAGCAAAATCTGAAATTTTGCAAGTTATGCTTAAGTATGAGTTTTAGGTCGACTTCAAACGACCATAACTCCTAGATCAGGATGAGTTAGGTGTGCTACCAGATATGTAAGAAAGACCATTGAATTATCTTTCCAATGCCACCAATTTTGCTAAGTTTCGAGTTTGGATGAGTGAGATATGACCTTTTGAAGTTAAGTTGTCCAGTTAAGGAAAGCTAGCCAGAAATAGTGAGGGGTATTTTGGTCTTTCCCTACCCAATCAGATTTAATTCATTTTTAGTAAAGTTTTAGGGGTCTAATCTGATTAGGTTCAGTTTTATAATCCTAGTTTACGCCTAGGGTTTTAGTTGAGAGTTCAAGAAGAGAAAAGAAGAAGAGAAAAGAGGAGAAAAGAGAAGGAATCAAAGCGTTCGTCGAGATTCTTGAGAGTTGTTGCGGATTGTCGCCATGAGATTAAGCCCTAAGAGGTATGTAAGCTTCCATAGTGTTGGGTTTGTTCACCTTCACGCCAAACATGTTATTTTCAGTGTAATTTCGTTCTTGAAATTTAAAGATTAGAGTTCTTGATGAGTTCTTGATGAGTATTCTTGAAGTTTCATTAAGTTTTGATGTAAGATTCTGCTTGGGTCAACTTTAAACGACCATATCTCTTAGAATATTAAGAGTTAAGTGAGCCATAGCCTATCCAATTAAAGGTAATTGAATCTACTTTCCAACCCCACCAGTTTCACGTCAATCCAATATCTGAGTAAAAAGTTATGACTATTTTAGTAACCTATACAGTGCTGTTACGAATTAGCCGACGGGAAAATATTAAAAATAATCGTTTGTCTTTTTACCTCCAAGAAAAACCATCAACGAATTTCTTGACAACAAAAAGCTCAAAACAATCAGATTTTCATCTTCACTCATGAAAATCATAATTTTTGGCCATAGAGATTTCAAGAAACTAACTCGAGAACCTCAAGAAAGGTTTTCTTGATTGTTTACCTTCAAGCTAGAGTTTCAAGGCTTCTAATCAAGTTTTTCTTCAAGATTCTTCAAGAACCTTGTTTTTTTCAAGTATGTAAGACTATCATAGTGTTGGACTAGTTCATATTCACGCCTTACATCTACGTTTAAATCAGTAAAAGAGGAATCTAGGATTTTTCCCCTAGATTTGAGTATTCTTGAGATAAGTTGATTTTGAGTTCTTGAGTTCGTGTTTCTTTTAAAAGTTCTATTCCTAATTATTGAATTGATATATTGTTATTGAGATCATCCATAAACATGAAATCATGAACCTTGAATCCATAATCCAATTCAAGGAAAGTTAGGATCAAAGTCAAGAGAAGTCAAGTGCCAAGTTTGGGAGTTCCTTCATACCTTTTTTGATAAGGTCCCTTAGAGTCTTTTTGAGGAGTCTTCTACAATTACTAGTAACTTGTTTCAAGATCCGAGCAAGTGAGTATGAGGATGAGGAGAATGTATTCATGAATCTACTTTGTCATCATGAGATCCTTCATATCATGAACCACAACTCTTGAATTCATAATTCACATTCAAGAGAGAGTTAATAGTAGAGTTCAAGTAAGCCTTTGAGTTCAATTGTGAATCCTTTGAGATTAACTATCGATTTGAACTAAGTTTTGAGAAAGTAAGTATGAGAATGAGAAGAGTTGTATACATGAGTTCCATGTAGCTGTGTAGACCTACGAGTCAAGTTGTTCATGCCCATAAATTTCGCATGAACTTCATAAGTTGAGTATCTATGAGAGGAGTAATATCTCCAATTCCTAAGTCTTAAGTATTGAGTTTCTAACCCCTTTGAGATTACATTCCTAATCATGGGACTATTACATGTTACTCATGAAATCCTTGAGTTGGGTTATTCATGTCCATAATTCCGCATGAACCCTATGTTGACACCTAATTTTGACCCTCCACAATATTAAATTAATCACCGAGCTTCTTAAATCCCAATCGATTTAGAATAGTTAGCTTTATATAATTCAAAATAGTGCCAAGGTTATTTTAAATAATTTCAGTCGATTTTTATAGTACTTTGAATGATAAATATATTTCATGTAATTTAATATATAATTAGTATATTTTGTGGATACTCGAAAATCGTCTCGCAAAAAAGAGGATGTTATTTTAAATATTTTACAAAATTAGTTTAGTTCAAGTTATGGTTATAATTTTAAATCATTGGTTTGCAATTAAATTAATTGTTCTATTTTGTTAAAATTAAGAAGCCCGTTAATTAATTAATACTAACCCATCTTTAACCTCACCTTAAAACCATTTTAAAACCAAAATTTTGCGCCTTTTCTTCAACTTTTCCAGCAAACCTACAGCCCACGGTTCCCTATTCCCATTCCTTCAGCAATAATTCAGCCCACCAAACTTACAGCAATATCCAAAGAAATGCCCAGCCCACTCCCTTTTCCCCAACCCGGCCCAAATCCATTCCTCCTTCACAAAAGAACCCAAATTTCCAGAACGTAAAATCACATACACAACATGAGTTCACAGAGACAGCAACAATACACGACAACCACCGTCAAAATACACATAAATCACACGGCATCTATGTGCAATTTTCTTGTCGTTTCTTCTTCCTTTTTCGGAATGGTTTGAAAGTTTCAGAAAAAGGTTTGTTTTCCCTTAATGGTGAAAGGATTTTTGGGGTTTTTGAATTTCGAAATGGGCTCTTTGAACTCGAAAATCAACCCTTTCCCCCCATTTTTCCGAACCCTAGTTTCTCCTATATATTCCCCTTATTCATTGTATAGGGGGGATTTTGAGGAGTTGAAAAAAAATTGGGCAGAGAACAGGGGAAATTTTGGTTAAAATTTGGAGTCAAGAGAAAGAAAAGATACATAGGGATACATAGGTTTTTAAAAGAAAATATAAACTTAAGAAATCAAGCATTATAGGGCGTATTCAAGAGCTAGTTTCTTTTTTCCAAGACATTCACGTTGCTCATCGGAACTCTCGAAATTTGTGTGTGGTGGTAAAGTCATCGCTCCTCAGTTCGTAGCCTCATTTCGCTGCCCCGAGAAAGGTAAAACCAATTCCTTTTATTCTTCGCTATTACATTCTGTTTGACATCGTGTGTGTCCAGATTCTCATGTACTTGAAATCTTGTGTGCTCGTGCTCTCGTTTCCCCTATGTTGTGTTTGTTTGATGGGTATTCTGCATAGCGAAATATTTCAAATATTTGAATCTAGCTATTAGTATCTTTGTTTTTCAGAGCCAAAGATTGAAGATTTCGATTTAGTTTGAGTTTAAATATGTTTGTGTTTTAGTATTTCATTTTTATGATTAATCATGATGTTGCAAGGCTTTAGCGGTCTGTTTGGTTGTCATCGTTATATCTGCTGATTTGAACCTGTTATCAAGCTTGTATTGACCTGCTCCTTCTTTTAAGTGTTTCTTCCTTTATTATTCATCATGGGTCGTTACCCCTTGTTAACTTTAGATATTTTAAAAAGCTAAAATCAGTTGGTGTAGCAGTAGCATGTTGCCCTATGGTGCTGTCCGTATTTGTTTTAGCTCAAGGAAGAGTCAAGTGTTCATTCACCTCTCCGTTTAGCTCATTCAAATCTTTCACTGTTTCATATTTTTGAAATCTTAAATCACTTCTTTTGCTGCTACTAGTAGTGATAAGCTAATTTTAGCTTCGAGTTCTTGTTTAGTTTTTTTTTTTGTGTGTAATTTTTATTCCAGTTTGGACATTGGGTAAGCATGCTATTTCCGGCATATGTCGTGTCATGTGCATTGTAATTTTCCAGCATGCCTTACTTTCTTTTGCATCTTGCTTTGTTTGGTTTAGATAATATGCCATAGTTTATTTTTTCTTGGGATTTGGAAGCTGTTGGGACCCTTTTGGTTATGATGCTAATCACTTGTAATGCTCATTGCATAGTAGGTTAATTAGTCAATTTGCTAACATTATTAGGATTCATTATTTTTGCACTTATATGATACAGTAGTTTGAATGTCTACTACTTTGTTTATTAATGTGATTTGGATCATTAGCGTTCTACGTTGTTTAGTTTGGTCGAGTTTATTCTGTCACATATTATCACAAAAGTTGAATTGATAAGTTGTCTTAAATATGTTATTATTTGTGTTATTTCGAGGCTCTAACTTGTATTTTTACTCCTTTTTTTTTTGCATGTAAATCTGTCCGAGTCTTCTTGGACTCCTATTTCCTTTTCCTCGCATATCGAATGAGCCGTAAAGGCTCAAATTCCTCATCTTTTTGAGTCAGCCAACATTAAAATCGATGAACAGGCTCTAGAGTTGAAAAGGCGCGCAAGAAATCAAGAGTTGAAAGATTGGACCAAAGGCCCACTCTTCATTATTTAAATTTGTATTTTGTTATTTAGGACCTAAGCCCTTGTCTTTTAATTATTAATACTCTATTAGAAATTTAGGACAGGTGAAAAATGGGTCCAAGGCCCAAAGATAAAATGTAATTCTTTTAATGTTAGTTTAGGATATGTACAGGTGATTCAAATGGGCCGAAGGCCCAAGACAAAAAAAATGGGCCCAAGTACTGGCCCAGGAAGATAGAAAATCAGACTTGGGCCCAAATTTCCTTCTTTACTTTATTTTTTCCTAATGGTTTATCTGTCAATATTTGCTGTTAAATATTTTTAGCCGAATAATTAATTACTGGATAACCTCATTAACGGGTGTTCTAGATGCTTTAAAACCCTTCCTAGAACACTAATAAGAACCTCGAACCCCTTTTAAGTTTTCATTGGATTTCTGTTTTAGTCTTTTGAAAACAATAGTTTTCTTGATTTTTTTTCTTAAAAATTAAGTGGCGACTCTTAAAACCAGTCAAAATATATTTTTCAAATAAAACAGAATGACGACTCTGCTGGGGATTTGAACGGTTCTAACCTTAAGATTAATTTATTTGGCTATGTGATTTAACTGTTTACTTGTTTTATTTATCGTATATATTGAACTGTTGCATTCATGGCATGACATACTCCGTCAAATGACAATTATTTTAATTTTCATCTAAAGGACGATTATGTGGACCGCAGTCGTTCGTTAACCAAATTGTTCTTGGGGCACCCTGACAAATGTAGTTAGCTACTGGATAGTCAACGGTCGTTAACTGTCTCAGCCCAAGTTGTCCGCTTGGGTCACCTATCCACTTTAAACAAAGCCCACTCTTAGTCAAGACTAGCGTAGAGCCAAACTCAATCCCGAAATTTAGCGCATTGGCCTAAGATGACCCAATACCCAAAACGTGTTGGGCCCATTAGAAAGACAACCTTGAGTCCAAAGGGCCCACGGCCCGAACGGACGTTCATACTTACATGTTTGAAGGATGTATGCGCTGTTTGACAAATTATTGTGTCTTGGGTTTGGGGGGTATCTAATTCTTTGTATGTTTTGGTAGATGACCAAGCAACACTTGAGTTTCAAAATGGTCACCGAGACGCCAAACCTTCTCCGTGTATGGTGGTACAATCTCAATGCGTATCAGAAAAGAGAACTTTCCATTCACTTGGGTCACCTCCCGTCGATAATGAATCTCGAAGTATGGCCTGAGTTCATTGAGGTGGTCACTCGATTTTGGGATGATGAGAGAATGGTGTTTCTCTTCGGAGATGTTGAAATGACACCAATTGTTGAAGAAATCAGAGATTGCTTAGACAACGTAGGAATGTGCCAGAAAAGGAAAAATCATCCAGATCATCACATTTTGCTACCGGATAAGCCGACCAGCAAAGAACTGAAGAACATGTTGTTACTGGTAAATGCAGACTGGCTAGACACCTTGAGTATTCCGCTTATGAAATTCTACGAACGATGGGGACACGAAAACTATTACAAGAATTTTTCAAATGAGTTTCTCAATCGTAGTAGTTGGAGTCAAACCCAAACCTTAGCAGTTGCCATATGCCTCTTAGGGACAATGGTATTCCCCCAGGACGGAGGGAATAAAATTGATACTCGGATTGTCATGGTAACTCACGCTATCTTTGAAGGCGTTGGTAAAAAGGGACAAGTCAAGAAATGCTTCAACCTGGCCCCGATCATTGTGGCTGACATCTATCGATCTTTGGGTCAATGCAAAAATAGGTTTCCATTTTTTCGAGGGTGTAATATCCTGCTGCAATGGTGGATGTCTAAACATCTAGTGAAGATATGCGAGACCCAGAAACAGAAATTAACCGAACCACGAAAAGAAAGTCACTTCGACCATTACGAGTTACACTTGAGTATTAATAGATTCGAGATCCACAACATGAGGAAAGCATGGGCTAAAGTCTTCCACGACATAAAAGATGGAGATGTTTCAAGATTTCATGTCAGAGAAAATAGCCGTTCAGGGGGCAAAGTGTCATTTCCTAATTCTTCCTGGCATTAGAGGTGTACGACCTTACAACCCTAGCAGGGTAATGCGGCAATTTGGCAGAACACAAATTCTACCTTTCAAAGGAGATGCTAGCCGCTACGTCTTTGACTACAACGGGTGTGACAAGATACCTTATGCCAAGGAAATTCTCGATGAATGGGCCGGGCGGGTTAACCTAAAAGAAAGCATGACTAAAGACAGATATGACGCTGGGTATATTGACGAGTACAAAAAATGATTGCAGGATGATCTGCGTGGTACACTTGACCCGACACCACGCACGGGCCAACAAATTGAAGATGTCCAGGTAAGGCTCCAAATCCAAGCCTACCACTTTCAGCAGGAATGGGATCAAAGAGAGCAAGAGTTTCAACGTAGGGAGCAAGAATACCTGCGTAGGGAATGAGAGTTCCAACATCGAGAATATGAAAGCCAAATGGCCTTAGCCTTTGCCACACAAGAGTTAGCTAACGCAAGAGCCTGCCTGGTACGTTTGGACTCGAATTTGGATGATCAACTTAACACTCTTCAAGGCGTACCAATGTCTTCCAAAGCTATGTTCGCCGAGCCCCATGTGATGACTAGCAAGTTCCTCATTCGCGAAGAAGTGGAAAAAGCAAGAGGAGGAACGGAACCTTCAGCCTTTTAGCTATCTTTTTCCCCTGCGAGGGATTGATTTTATTGTATTTGCAGTTTATCCATTCCCTAAAAGATGTACCCCTTTCGTTGACTTTGTAATGAATTCTCTAATTATTTATGAATCTTTTTGGGGGGTGCAACAATTTATTTTAAATGGCGCAATACATCCTTCAAATTCGCTAGGCCTACCCTGGGCACAAAAGGGTCACATATCTGTTTAGGACGCAATGTATGCTTGTGTGCTTTAACTGTTTATGTGATACGTTGCTTTGGATAAGGACATTTTTAGCCCACTCCTTTTCAAAAAATTTCTGAAAAATTTCTCAATACCGAATACAAGTCACTACCAAACGTCCAACCAAAATTCCATGAGTCTTAAGTTTCTCAGCCAGAAATAAAATCCTACTACCAAATTCTAAAATATTACTCTATCATCTCAGAAAAGGTGAGATTGCTACTAAGATGGAAAAGGGCAAGGGTATCGACATAGAGCTAACTGAGGAGGATTTGAGGATGGAATTGCAGCGGCTCAGGCGAGAGATCCAAGAAACTAGAGAAAGGAGAATAGAAGTGGAGTTTGCCACCGCGGTCGCACGAGCAGCAAATGCGGCACTAGACGCGGAGTTGGCAGCTAAGATGACAAAACAGGTTGTTATAAATGAAGAGATAGTTGTTGTGCGTAAGAAACATGATACCTTCAAAGATGCAACTATGATGCTTCGGAAGCCACGTGGAAAGTACTCTTTCTTCGGCCAAGAGACACCAGCAACGGTCCCGAAGACACTCACATTGGAGCTACTGAAGAAGATACTGAGGAGGAAATTGTCTATAGGCCTCCTCCACAAGGGCGGTGGAAAGAAGGGAATGAGAAATTGCCCTCGAAGCATACGAGTTTACCCCCCCTCCATGATTAATGCAACAATCGAAAGAAAAATGGCTTGGATAGAAGCACACTCTATCTTTTAGGAGCTTTATTGTCTGTCTTTCACTTTCCTTGTAATCACTTGAAATGAATGAATGAAAATGAAAATTTCCTTTGTATTCGAACTACGTAGGGCCTGAATTCTCCTTCGGAGATACGTAAGCAGCCTTTCACGGCCCTGCCCCTATCTTTAGCAAATTTTCTTTTCCCCCTCTTTCATTCTACAAGGAAATATTGAGTTCAGATTAACAAATGCCAGAAGATGCAGCAAAAAGACCTTAGTTCAATGCAATTTAGCCTTTCTCAGTCATTAGCCCCAAAATAAAACGAGCAAATTTCTGCTTGTTCAAGAAAATCAGTCCCCATTACTCGTGGGTTAACGTGTCCTCAAACGAAGCAACTTTTATGTGTTTATCTACTTTCTATGTGATATCTTGCATTATTCATCCAGAACTAATACTGACAGATTTTCCTTTGAGTTGTTTTTATCTACAGGTAGTTAGAACTGATCTATGTTGATACACTGGCCGATCATCCTTATTTCACTAGATCTAAAGGTCCTATAGATTCCTTCCCTAGTCAAAGTTCACAAAAGGGAAAAGCTGCAATGGGTGATAACAACGAAGAAACCAGCCTTACTGATGTCGTGGTGGCTCAGCCCGCCCTTGCTGATCAGAATGAACTGATCCTATAGTTGATGCAACAAATTGCTGAGATGAGGGTTGAGATGCAGAGAAAACAAGATTTGCCTCCTCCGATTTTTGGTGTCAATGCTCAACCAGACGGAAGACCTCCAGCTCAAATTCCCCCTCCTAACGCGGAACAAGCTCAAAACCCGCCTTCAAGTCCTGCTCGTAATCCTTCCATCTGACCTTACCACCCAAAACCCCCACTACGCATCAGCCTCTTACCAAACACCACCCTCTCCTCAAAATACCAATCTCCAAGCACCACTCCTTCCCCCTAATGCAAACCACCAAACTGGCCTACCCCTCCACAGTCAAAACGCTAATAACCCACGCATCTCCCTCCTTCACACCAACCCCCAAACTTTTCCCCAAAACTATCACGCCCCTTTAAATGGCCAGAGTCCCTCTATCACTCCACCGCTACCGCAAAATGTTGTTTTCCAAATACTAGTCCCCAACGAGCATGATACCCATGGTTCGAAGTTTGACCACTATGAGGAGAGGGAGAAAGAGTGGAGGTCAAAGGAAGAGACCACCAAGATAGATATGAAGGAGGAAATTAGAAAAGCCATAAAGGAGTTGAACTGCATTCCTGAGGTCGCCGGGTTGAATTATGAAGACCTGTGCATTCACCCGAATTTGGACCTCTTGAAAGGGTTCGACATCTTTGGAGGAACGGGGAACCCCTTAGCGCACCTGAGGGCCTACTGTGACCAACTCGTGGGAGTTGGGAGAGATGAAGCTTTGTTGATGCGGCTTTTTAGCTGAAGTATGAGCGGAGAGGCCTAGAATGGTTTACGTCTCATGAAACGAGACAGTGGTCTAGATGGAACGCTCTGGCTAAGGACTTCATCGAACGATTCGTCTACAATGTGGAGATCGTTCCTGATCATTACTCCTTGGAGAAGATGAAGCAGAAGCCGACCGAGAGTTACAGAGAATTTTCATATAGATGGCGAAAGGAGGCAGCTAGAGTTAGACCTCCTATGTCAGAAAAGGAAATTGTTGAAGTGTTTGTGCGGGTGCAGGAGCCCGAATATTATGACAGAATTATGTTGCTCGTTGGAGCAAAATTTGCTGAGATAGTCAAGGTAGGTGAGACTATTAAGGATGGATTGAGAACCGGGAAGATTGCCCGTGTTGCTGCCTCGCCCGGATCTTCGGGCTTGTTGAAGAAGAAAAGAGAGGATGTGTCATCTATCTCTTATGAGGGGAAGAAGACCCCAAGGAAATCATTATCAATCTCGACCTTCACAGAGTTCGTACCCGGCATGTTATGCACATGTTGATTACCAAAATACCCCTCCCACCAGTTACCAAAACACCCCTCTTCCCAGCTATCAAAATACTCCCCCTCCTAACTACCAAACTCCCCTTCCAATTTACCAGACTCCCTCTCATCACTACCGAAATGCCGCCCCCAACTGTGCCAACGTTCCGACAAATTACCAAACGCCTACCCCAGTGTACCAAACCCCAGCTCCACTTTACCAAAATACCCCTTCGAACTACCAAGCTCCACAACCAAACTACCAAACCAACTCATATCCCAGATATCAAGCCCCCCGTCCAAACGCTCCAAATTATCGTCAAATGCCTCCTCCTCAACAAGCCAATTACAATCCCCCCCGTCCTAGATTTGAGAAGAAGCCTGCCAGAATTTTCACTCCGCTTGTTGAAAGCCGAACAAAGCTGTTTGAACGATTAACTACGGCAGGATATATTCATCCAGTGGGGCCCAAGCCGGTTGACACTAGCTCAAAGTTTTACAGACCTGATCAGAGGTGCGCGTATCACTCCAACAGTGTTGGACATGATACCGAGGACTGCATCAATCTGAAGCATAAGATCCAAGACCTGATGTGGTCTCTCTTCAGACAGTCGCGCCCAATGTCAATAGTAACCCTTTGCCAAATCATGGAGGCTTCACTATCAATATGATAGAGACAGATGATGATTGGTGCGTGACAAAGGCAATAGTTCCGATTGCTCCTGATGAACTGGAAAAGGTCGTAACTTCGTTGAGCATCAGAGAGAAGAGAGAGTTTGTGATTCTGACACCCGAGAAGGCTGTTGCCTTGGTGCCGAGAGAAACTCTTACCCGACCAAAATTTGTGATTGAAACGGCAGTTACTCAAGGCATGAACAGATCTGGCAGGTGCTACACACCGAAAGAATTGGCCCAAGAGGGGCAGAAAAAGGATCAGACTAAAAGGCCGATCAGTGAAGCCAAGGCCGAAGAGTTCTGGAGAAAAATGCAGCCGAAAGATTATTCAATTGTGAAGCATTTGGAGAAGACGTCGGCTCAGATCTCTGTGTGGGCCTTATTGATAAGGTCGCAGTTGCATACACAGGCTCTGATGAGGGCTTTGGATGACACTTATGTGCCCGTGGGAACAAACAGCGACAATCTAGCAGCCATGATAAACTAGGTTATTCGAGGACATCGAATCAGTTTTTGTGACGAAGAGCTGCCCTTTGAAGGGATGATGCACAACAAAGCTCTGCACGTCACCTGTATATGTCGAGACAAGATAATTAATCACATCTTGGTCGATGATGGATCCGGTCTTAATATCTGCCCACTTTTGACTCTGAGGCAGCTGAAATTCGATGTGGGAAAACTTCACCAGAACCAAGTCAATGTGAGGGCCTTTGATGGAGTGCAAAGAGACACATTGGGTGCGGTGAACTTGGATATTCAGGTGGGTCCTGCGGATTTTAATGTGGAGTTCCAGGTGTTGGATATCAACACCAGTTACAACTTGCTTCTAGGAAGACCGTTTATTCATATGGCTGGAGCTGTGTCTTTCACCCTTCACCAACTAATGAAGTTTGTTTGGAAGGACAAGGAATTGGTCATTTATGGTGAAGGGAGTCATTCCAATGGGTATGCACCGATCGTTAATGATGTCTTTCGAGGTTGTGATTTCTACACGGTGGACCTGGTAAATGCCACCGGTGATGACTTGGCTCCACAGCCTCTTATGTCTGCCGTGTACAAGATGATTGCTACTGTCATGCTCCAAAATGGTTTCGAACCAGGTTTCGGATTGGGGAAATACTTTCAAGGAATCGTTGAGCCTATCCAAATTCCCGCCAAATGAGCAAAATTCGGTTTGGGGTATGTCCCCACAGAGGCTGATGAAACAGAGATGAAGAACAAGAGTGATGATCAAACATTGACCAGGCCGATTCCTCATCTGTATCAGTCATTTTCGATACGAGAAAATGTCAACGATGGTGGTCTCAGGGAAGGAATCTGGGGCCTTTTTGAGAAGATTGATGCGGTCATCGAGGAAGAGGCTGGGACATCAGGCATCCGTGATGCAGAACCTGATGAGCAATTGCAGAACTGGACCTCCACACCACTCCTGATTTCCCGCTCATCTGGGTAGAAAATACATGCATCGTTGTTTATTTTAAAATCGGTGGTAGTTCGAAAGACCCCCGAGACCCACCATTTATGCAGTTTTATATGTTTGAAGTTTTTAAATTCCCTTGTGACATTTAAAAAAACAAAATGGCCCTCGATCATGGCTAAAGTTTGTGCTTGTTTTTTCAATTTAAATGAAAGCCTCTTTTATCAAAAGTTATTTATTTATCTATTTATATTTTACTTTCCTAACTCTGTTTGTTTATGATTTCAGTAATATTAATTTAAAACCTGCCAATGTCATGTCATGTCATGAACCGAGTGAACGAAATGAGGCAGGTGATGATGAGTGTGAGGAATATGAAGAAGAAAATGATGTACCCGAACTTGTTGTTGAAGGGTTCCGACAATTCGAGAATCAACACAAGCCAAAACTTGAGGAAACTGAAACTGTGAATCTCGGAGATGAGGAATGTGTCAAATAACTCAGAGTCAGTGTCCATCTGACTGAAGCCCAAAAAAGAGACATGATTCATTTGCTCAGGGAGTACATTGATGTATTTGCCTGGTCTTATAAAGACATGCCAGGGCTGAGCACGAATATGGTGTCCTACAAGTTGCCGATTAATCCAGATTTCAGTCCAGTAAAATAAAAGACTCGGAAGTTCAAGCCTGAGTTGAGTTTGAATATCAAAGAAGAGATTACAAAGCAGATCGAGTCCCAAGTAGTGGAAGTGACGCAGTATCTGACTTGATTAGCTAATGTTGTTCCGGTTGCCAAGAAAGACAGAAAAATAAGAATTTGTGTTGACTATAGAGATCTCAACAAAGTTAGCCCGAAAGATAATTTTCCATTACTAAATATTCACATTCTCATTGATAATTGTGCTAAGCATGAGATGCAGTCATTTGTGGATTGTTATGCGGGTTACCACCAAATCCTGATGGACGAAGAAGATGCAAAAAATACAGCTTTCATCACACCTTGGGGTGTATATCATTATCGGGTGATGCCTTTTGGTCTCAAGAATGCCGGTGCTACTTACATGAGGGCCATGACGACCATCTTTCACGATATGATTCACAAAGAAATCGAGGTGTATGTAGATGATATCATAATCAAGTCCCGTGAGAGTTCGGATCACTTAACTCACTTGAGGAAAATTTTTTATCGTCTACGCCGATACAATTTGAAGTTAAATCCCGCCAAATGTGCTTTTGGGGTGTCAGCTGGCAAGTTGTTGGGATTCATAGTTAGTAGGAGAGGCATTGAGCTTGACCCTTCCAAGATCAAGGTGATCCAAGAACTACCCCCTCCGAAGACCAAAAAAGAGGTGATGAGTTTCTTAGGAAGGTTGAACTACATCAGTCGATTTATAACTCAATCCACTGTGGTGTGTGAGCCCATCTTCAGGTTGTTGAAAAAAGATGCCTAGACCAAGTGGACCGGAGAATGTCAAACTGCTTTTGATACCATCAAGAACTATTTGTCTAATCCACCGGTGTTGGTCCCTCCACGAGAAAAGAGTCCGTTATTGCTATATTTATCGGTCTCGGATAACGCATTGGGATGCATGCTTGGTCAACATGACGAAATTGGGAAGAAAGAGCGAGTCATTTATTGCTTGAGCAAAAAGTTCACTCCATATGAGGCTCGTTACACTCTTTTGGAGAGGACATGTTGTGCTTTGACCTGGATTGCTCAGAAGTTAAGACATTATTTGTCTTCTTATACCACATACCTTATTTCCAGGATGGACCCATTGAAGTATATTTTCCAAAAAGCAATGCCGACCGGGAAGTTGGCTAAATGGCAAATGCTTTTGAGTGAGTTTGACATTGTGTACGTAACACAAAAGGAGATAAAAGCACAAGCCTTAGTTGATCATCTTGCAGAGAATCCAGTTGATGAGGAATATGAACCGCTCAAGACCTATTTTCCTGACGAGAAAGTTTCATTTGTGGGTTAAGATATTTCTGAGGCATACCCTGGTTGGAGAGCATTCTTTGATAGAGCGGCGAATCATCAAGGAAAAGAATCGGAGCGGTCTTAGTGTCAGAAACCGGTCAACACTATCCTATGGCGGCTAAACTCCGATTTGAATGCACGAACAATATGGCCGAATATGAAGCTTGTATCCTTGGTTTGAAGATGGCCATCGACATGAATATTCATGAGCTTCTGGTTATTGGAGACTCAGACTTACTGATTCATCAGGTTCAAGGAGAATGGGTCGTGAAAAACCTAAAGATCACACCGTATGTGCGGTATATACAGAAGTTGTGCAAGAAATTTTGCAAGATTGAGTTCAGACACACTCCCAGGACACATAATGAGTTGACCAATGCTCTTGCCATCATCGCGTCAATGATTAAGCATCCAGACACAAGTTATATTGATCCAGTGGATATAGAGGTAAAAGAGCAGCCTGCCCACTGTTCACATGTTGAAGCGGAACCAGATGGTTTACCTTGGTATTTTGACATCAAGAAGTATTTAAAGGACGGGACTTATCCTGAGAATGCAACATTTAACCAGAAGAAGTTGATACGCCGTATGGCCCTCAATTTCATTGCAAGTGGGGAAGTCCTTTACAGGAGGACTCCAGATTTAGGTCTTCTCAGATGTGTTGATGCTAGTGAAGCTGCGAAGCTTTCGGAACAAATACATGCCGGAGTTTGTGGTACTCATATGAATAGACTCACTTTGTCGAGGAAGGTCCTTCGAGCTGGCTATTTTTGGATGACTATGGAACATGATTGTTGCAAGTTTGTGCAGTAATGTCATAAATGTCAAGTGCACGGAGATTTGATTCGGGTGTCGCCTCACGAACTCAATGCTATGAGTTCGCCTTGGCTATTTGTAGCTTGGGGCATGGATATCATTGGCCCAATAGAGCCAGCTGCCTCTAACAGACACAGATTCATTTTGGTTGTCATTGACTATTTCACCAAATGGGTAGAATCAGCTTCGTACAAATCGGTAACCAAGAAGGTTGTAACTGATTTTGTTCGCAACAATTTGATATGTAGGTTTGGAGTGCCAGAATCCATCATAACTGATAATGGGGCGAATCTCAATAGTCACTTGATGAGAGAGATATGTGAACAATTCAAGATTACTCACCGAAACTCAACCGCCTATCGTCCCCAAATGAATGGAGCCGTAGAAGCTGCCAACAAGAACATAAAGAAGATTTTGAGGAAAATGATTGATAATCGCAGAGGTTGGCACGAGATGTTGCCATATGCTTTGTTGGGTTACCGAACGACTGTCAGAATATCAGTTGGAGCTACTCCGTATTTGCTAGTATATGGAACAGAAGCAGTTATACCTGTAGAAGTTGAAATACCTTCATTGAGAATCATCCAAGAAGCTGAATTGAGTGATGCTGAATGGGTTCGCAAGCGTATTGATCAGTTAACATTGATTGATGAGAAGAAAATGGTTGCCGTTTGTCACGGTCAACTGTATCGACAGAGAATGATTCGTACTTTTCACAAGAAAGTAAGAGCCAGAATATTTGAAGTGGGTCAGTTGGTTCTCAAACACATTTTTCCTCATCAGGATGAGTACAAAGGAAAATTTGCATCAAATTGGCAAGGACCCTACATGGTGCGCAAAGTATTATCTGTAGGTGTTCTGATCCTGTCAGAGATGGATGGCACCAAATGGCCGAAACCGATCAACTCAGATGCTGTCAAAAGATACTATGTGTGAAGTTTCAATTTGTATTTTCTGCCATTTCCTTGTAATCGTTCTACTTGCTTGTAATCGCATTATTTAGAATTTATCCATATGTAATGAACTACGTCTGACCTGAATTCTCAACAATGAGATACGTAGGCGGCCTATGTCGGCCTCGGTCACCCTTTTATTCCTTTTAAATATTTTTCCTTGTGTTTGAACTACGTTCGACCTGAATTCTCAAGAATGAGATACGTAGGCAGCCTATGTCAGCCTCGGTCACTTTCTTTGTAAAATTCATATTTTTGTTAATCCTTGAGGGGGAACTACGCTTGACCTGATTCATGCCTCAACAGGATACGTAGGCACCACAAGGGTTCGGTCATTTCTCCCGTAAGATTTCTATTTTTCCTTTGAAATAGAAACTGGGACAGAATTTTTGAGAGGGACTCAAAAATTCTCAAGAAAGAGATCTCTCCAACCAAGTCGAGACTGAAGCTACCCTGAGATTTGCAACTGGAACAAAATTTTTTAGAAGATCTCAAAAATTTCGTGATTCGCTCTCCAACAGTTCAAGATAAGTCGAGACAGTTAACTGGGAGAGAAATTTTTGAGGATGACCTCAAAAATTTCAATAAGGTTCAGCGAGAGTTTAGAGCAACTTTGAATACTTCCCAACAAGTGATCAGACAGATCTCAAAACACAAACTCCGAATGACGTTCATTAAACTTGACGTGACATGACACTTGGCCGTGACTTTTTCCAAACATTACTCTTGAAAATCTATTTTCTTTGAAAACTTTTCCTTCATGTTTCAATTATATTTGCATAAAAAATGTTTTGTCTTATCTATCAAGAAGCGGGAGATCAGAGAAATCAACCGAAGATAGCAAGACAAAGAGCAGACAACCGAAGAGATCGACACAGATCAGTTCATTTTTTTTAAAACTAACAATTTTTCTGTGGACGCAGGTCTATAAGCTTGCCTCAAGATCAACATATTCCACCATAAGTGAATATGGAGAAGTCAAAGGGGCAAAGAGCTCCCCAAAATTGACAATTTTTCTATGGATGCAAGAAATATTTTATGTTGCTTATATCAAAGATTTTGGAATAGGAATAATATTATTTCATTCAATTCCCAACAAGGCGAAGTCCATAACAAACATGTAATTACTTTCGGAGATGGGACAAATGAGAACCTTAGAGAGAAATATTATTATTTTCCAGCAACTAAATATACCTGGAGGATATTTATCTGCAGTATATTATCAGATATGATAATATTCTTACCTCAGAGGGTCATTTATATCGTATGGTCAAAAGATATGATACCACTACTCCGAGGGTCATTTTTATTTATATTGTCGATTGAGACGATATCACTACCCGGAGGGTCATTTATATCGTATTGTCAAATGAGATGATGCCACTACTCCGAGGGTCATTTTTATTTATATTGTCGATTAAGACGATATCGCCACCCCAAAAATACCCCAAAAGATCACTTATTTTGCTCGGTAAAGCATTATCTTCGTTCGGTACCGGGGGCGACGTCATCAAAAGAAACCATGCATTGCAAGAAAAAGATTCATGCATCGCGAGAAAAGAGATTCATATATTGCAAAAGAACATTCATGCATTGCGGAAGAGATTTATGCATCGAGAGAAGAAATCACGCATTGCAAGAAAGAGATTCATGCATCGCGAAAGAAGAGATTCATGCATTGCAAGAAAAAAGACTCATGCATTGCAAGAGAAAATCCATGCATCGCGGGAAAGAAAGTCATGCATTGCAAGAAAAAATTCATACATTGCGAGAGAAGGTTCATGCATTGCGGAAAAAATGTCATGCATTGCGGGAAGAAGATTCATGCATTGCAAGAGAAAGAACTCATGCATCGCGAGAAAGAGATTTATGCATCATAAGAGAAAGATTCATGCATCGCGAGGAAGAGGATTCATGCATTGCAAGAGAAAATTCATGCATCGCGAGAAAAAATACTTATGCATAGCAAGAAGAAGAAACCATGCATAGCATGAGAAAACGTCATGCGTCACGGGAAAGAGATTCATGCATAGCAAGAGAAAGATTCATGCATCGCGAAAAAGAAGTTATGCATTGCAAGAGAAAATTTACCAATCACAAGAAGATCAACATCGACTGCATCATTTTTTTTCTTTACAAAATGACATCAAGAGAATTATCAACACCGACGTCAAGAGAACTGTCAACATATTACATCAGCCTATTTTATTAATCAAAGGAAGAGTACATTGAAGATTATATTGCAAATATGAAACACTAGCTTTATTTGCTTTGCGTCGTACCCGATGGAGTTGACGCCAAATGTTCAAGGAGAGAAATTAAGTGTCAACATGGTAAAAGACACTGTCTCCCATTTGAATCGCATTTTTATACTAATGAGTTTTATCTCAGTATCTGTTGAGAGCATCTGAAAGGATGAATTCTCCAAAATGAACCACAGGTGCGGATGACATCAAAAGGATGCAGCACAACGTGGAACTTTTTCTTAGCAGCAAACTGGGACATAGTCCGAAGAGGAGTGCCAAACTCTTAGGACGCGAGCAGAGGAGCGACTTTCACCACAATCAAACCACACCCCTATCAGAAGACATGTGGGTTTTTCTTAGATTTGTCAGTTCCTATTTTGCATCCGAAAAATTTTGGGTTCACCGAAAGCAATTTTCCAATCTAAGTGACGATGCACCAAGAGATTTGGAAATTATGTCCGTGTAAGTTCTTAATAATAGGTGTGAAGTGCACCATATTCATGACTAAGAGGTTGCAAGCCTCCTTTTCATACTCGACCTACTTTGTCGCTTTTCCAGAATTGAAGGTGATCTAGCATAATAAATCTCTTTTTCAACCGATTGAGTCGAACTACAAACAACTTGATTCCCTAAGTTGGGAGATATGTAGGCGGGATCAATGTTGAAACTCGGCTGTATTCCAATACTCACTCTCAAATCCCACTTCCAAGCATTCCGGTCTCCTCATAATTTAATATTGGGATGACTTATGAATTCTTTCATAATCGTGCGTTAAATCAAGCGTATCGAACTACAATTGGCCTGAATTCTCATATAGCCTGAGATATGTAGGAAACCTACTTCTGGGGTTCGGCCATAATCCCTAAAGTCCGTACCAAATTCCTTTTCCAAAAGATGAAGATGTGATCGGTCAAAATTGGATTAGTCAATTTCATTTTCCTCAAATTTCTTGCATCAATCCAAGTAAAATGAGGGACAGTTGTTGACACCTAATTTTAACCCTCCATAATATTAAATTAATCACCGAGCTTCTTAAATCCCAATCGATTTAGAATAATTAGCTTTATATAATTCAAAATAGTTCCAAGGTTATTTTAAATAATTTCAGTCGATTTTTATAGTACTTTGAATGATAAATATATTTCATGTAATTTAATAAATAATTAGTATACTTTATGGATACTCAGAATCGTCTCGCAAAAAAAGAGGATGTTATTTTAAATATTTTACAAAATTAGTTTAGTTCAAGTTATGGTTATAATTTTAAATCATTGGTTTGCAATTAAATTAATTGTTCTATTTTGTTAAAATTAAGAAGCCCGTTAATTAATTAATACTAACCCATCTTTAACCTCACCTTAAAACCATTTTAAGACCAAAATTTTGGGCCTTTTCTTCAACTTTTCCAGCAAACCTACAGCCCACAGTTCCCTATTCTCATTCCTTCAGCAATAATCCAGCCCACCAAACTTACAGCAATGTCCAAAGAAATGCCCAGTCCACTCCTTTTTCCCTAACCTGGCCCAAATCCATTCCTCCTTCACAAAAGAACCCAAATTTCCAGAACGTAAAATCACATACACAACGTGAGTTCACAGAGACAGCAACAATACACGACAACCACCGTCAAAATACACAGAAATCACACGGCATCTATGTGCAATTTTCTCGTCGTTTCTTCTTCCTTTTGCCTCACCAGTACACCCGTACTGCTCCAGCAGATAAAGCAGCCGCAACTTCGTCCTTGCAGCCGCGAAATCACCCTTGCAAGCTTGAGATCAAGCCACGTAACCCAAGAAGGACAATCGATTAATCCGAAACGTCCATTCCTCCTTTCCTTTTTCGGAATGGTTTGAAAGTTTCAGAAAAGGGTTTGTTTTCCCTTAATGGTGAAAGGATTTTTGGGGTTTTTGAATTTCGAAATGGACTCTTTGAACCCGAAAATTAGCCCTTTCCCCCCATTTTTCCGAACCCTAGTTTCTCCTATATATTCCCCTTATTCATTGTAGAGGGGGGATTTTGAGGAGTTGAAAAAAAATTGGACAGAGAACAGGGGAAATTTTGGTTGAAATTTGGAGTCAAGAGAAAGAAAAGATACATAGGGATACATAGGTTTTTAAAAGAAAATTTAAACTTAAGAAATCAAGCATTATAGGGCGTATTCAAGAGCTAGTTTCTTTTTTCCGAGACATTCACGCTGCTCATCGGAACTCTCAAAATTTGTGTGTGGTGGTAAAGTCATCGCTCCTCAGTTCGTAGCCTCATTTCGCTGCCCCGAGAAAGGTAAAACCGATTCCTTTTATTCTTCGCTATTACATTCTGTTTGACATCGTGTGTGTCCAAATTCTCATGTACTTGAAATCTTGTGTGCTCGTGCTCTCGTTTCCCCTGTGTTGTGTTTTTTTATGGGTATTTTGCATAGCGAAATATTTCAAATATTTGAATCTATCTATTAGCATCTTTGTTTTTCAGAGCCAAAGATTGAAGATTTCGATTTAGTTTGAGTTTAAATATGTTTGTGTTTGAGTTTTTCATTTTTATGATTAATCATGATGTTGCAAGGCTTTAGCGGTCTGTTTGGTTGTCATCGTTATATCTGCCGATTTGAACCTGTTATCAAGCCTGTATTGACCTGCTCCTTCTTTTAAGTGTTTCTTCCTTTATTATTCATCATGGGTCGTTACCACTTGTTGACTTTAGATATTTTAAAAAGCTAAAATCAGTTGGTGTAGCAGTAGCATGTTGCCCTATGGTGTTGTCCATATTTGTTTTAGCTCAAGGAAGAGTCAAGTGTTCCTTCACCTCTCCGTTTAGCTCATTCAAATCTTTTACTGTTTCATATTTTTGAAATCTTAAATCACTTCTTTTGCTGCTACTAGTAGTGATAAGCTAATTTTAGCTTCGAGTTCTTGTTTAGTTTTTTTTTTGTGTAATTTTTATTCCAGTTTGGACATTGGGTGAGCGTGCTATTTCCGGCATATGTCGTGTCATGTGCATCGTAATTTTCCAGCATGCCTTAGTTTCTTTTGCATCTTGCTTTGTTTGGTTTAGATAATATGTCATGGTTTATTTTTTCTTGGGATTTGGAAGCCGTTGGGACCCTTTTGGTTATGATGCTAATCACTTGTAATGCTCATTGCATAGTAGGTTAATCAGTCAATTTGCTAACATTATTAGGATTCATTATTTTTGTACTTATATGATACAGTAGTTTGAATGTCCGCTACTTTGTTTATTAATGGGATTTGGGTCATTAGCGTTCTACGTTGTTTAGTTTGGTCGAGTTTATTCTGTCACATATTATCACAAAAGTTGAATTGATAAGTTGTCTTAAATATGTTATTATTTGTGTTATTTCGAGGCTCTAACTTGTATTTTTACTCCTTTTTTTTTTTTGCATGTAAATCTGTCCGAGTCTTCTTGGACTCCTATTTCCTTTCCCTCACATATCGAGAGAGCCGTAAAGGCTCAAATTCCTCATCTTTTCGAGTCGTCCAACATTAAAATTGACGAACAGGCTCTAGAGTTGAAAAGGCGCGCAAGAAATCAAGAGTTGAAAGATTGGGCCAAAGGCCCACTTTTCATTATTTAAATTTGTATTTTGTTATTTAAGGCCTAAGCCCTTGTCTTTTAATTATTAATACTCTATTAGAAATTTAGGACAGGTGAAGAATGGGTCTATGGCCCAAAGATAAAATATAATTCTTTTCATGTTAGTTTAGGACAGGTACAGGTGATTCAAATGGGACGAAGGCCCAAGACAAAAAAAATGGGCCCAAGTACTGGCCCAGGCGGACAGAAAACCAGACTTGGGCCCAAATTTCCTTCTTTACTTTATTTTTTCCTAATGGTTTATCTGTCAATATTTGCTGTTAAATCTTAAGGTTTTAAAATTCAAATCCCCAAAGATACCCGTTCTGATTTTATAACTTAACTAAATCAATCACCTTTAACGAGGCCTAAAAAATATTTTTGCAAAATACTCAACTTGGATAATACCATAATATTTTTTCCTTTTTCTCCTGAAATGGTCCTAACTACAAAATTTGCTCAATTCAAGTTAAGTTAAATATTTTTAGCCGAATAATTAATTACCGGATAACCGCATTAGCGGGTGTTCTAGATGCTTTAAAACCCTTCCTAGAACACTAATAAGAACCTCGAACCCCTTTTAAGTTTTCATTGGATTTCTGTTTTAGTCTTTTGAAAACAATAGTTTTCTTGATTTTTTTTCCTAAAAATTAAGTGGCGACTCTTAAAACCAGTCAAAATATATTTTCCAAATAAAACACCCTATAAGTCAAACAGTCTTGAGATGAGAAGTATCTTTGAGTCCTTGAGTTGAGTAGTTCATGTTCATAATTCCGCATGAACCCTCTGAGTTGAGCATTCTTGAAATTAGTAGTGAAGTTCTTGAGTTCCAAGTATTTGAGTTTTATCTATGGTTATGGAAAACCTTGCATTGAGTCGTCCATGCCCATAATTCGGCATGAACCATACCTTAAGAAGTCTTTTACAAATGTATAAACTTTGTTTTAAGACTTAAAGCTTTGAGTTGAGTAAAGAGTAAAGAGTAAAGGTTTGAAGTTCATTTCTTCAAAGAAGTATATGGGGACTATATATTCCCAAAGAGTTTAAAATGTTTTCATAGTTAAACAAGAACGGAAACTAAGATTTTCAAAGAGCCTTCGGGCTAGTTTTCAGAAAAGAGTATTAGCTTTCTAAATGAAGCAAGCAGGGAAACTGAGATTTTCAAGATAGCCTTTGAGCTAAGTTTTTGAGCATTAATCTCAAATCACAGAAGAAGTATGTTTTTAAAACATAAGAGCTAGTATATTTTGGGAGTAGTATTAAGAATCGAATTGGGGGCGGGCATGAGTTCAGATAACTCACGTCTTCATAAAACCATGTAGCCATCATGGGTAGAAATGTGTCATACTTTTTAGATGAACCCTTTTCGAAATAGACTAGTGGATCCATTAGGCAGTTCAAGTCCTATACATTTGGCCAGGTATAGGATGCGCTGGCAGCGTGAGGTAGATCGATGTATCATCACTATAGCTCTTAAGTGATGGTTGTCGGTTAGAGAAACTCCCACAGAAGTTATTGTATTTTTATATACATCAGTTTATTGTATTTTTACATACATTTCAGATTTTTAGTGTATCTTTGTATACACCTAGAGTTGACTTCATGTTTTAAACAACTTTTCTTTATATTGCACTTGTTTTAAATAGCTTTATATTGAAATGAGTTCAGTTATGTTGAGTTGAGTCTCCAGAGTTGAGAAGCCAGAGTTTGAGTACTAAGAGTTGAGTGTCTTATTATTGAGTTGAATATCATATCTTTGAGTTGAGTATCTAATTCCTGCGTTGAGTATCTTATCCTTGAGTACTTCTGAGTTGAGTAAGTTGAGTAAGTTGAGTAGTTTTGAGTATCCTTGAGTATTCCTTGAGTTGAGTAAGTTTGAGAAGAGGTAAATATGTTTCCTTTTTATTAAGTTTCAAGCTTATGTTATGTTTTAGAATTCATCTTACATGCTCGTACATTCCACGTACTGAGCCATTTGGCCTGCATCTTTTCATGATGCATACACAGGTATTCAGGATCATCAACAGGAGTTTCGTTGATACATCCGAGAGTTCAAGTTAGCTATGGTGAGCCTCCTTGCTTCCGAAGGATTTCATTTACCTTTCAGTTATACCAGTTGTTAGGATATTGTGGGTCTTATCCCGACTTCCATCTTTATCAGTTAGAGGTTTCATAGATAGTCAGTATAGATGAGAAGTTTGTATCATTTATTTTATTAAATGTTTTAAAGACTAAAGTTGCCTTTTTATGGCGAGTTGTATATATTTTATTATACAGAGTTTTCTTTGGATTTAAAGTTTGTATTTAAGTTTAATGAACTTTTGTTCAGTTTTAAGCTTTTGCATGCTTGAGTTAGTCTTCCGCTTGTAGTCAGTCAGGATGAGGGTTCGCTTGGAGACCAGCAATGGTCTTCGAGTGTCGGCCACGTCCAGGGTGTACACTCGGGTCGTGACAATAGTTATATAACACCCTTGTAAATCATTGTTTCAAGTGTTATAGCATATTTTTATTGCTTAATTATGGTTCAAAGTACTAAAATTTGGTCCAATTTGACATTTTTCCATTCCTAAATCGCCCAATTTATCAATCAACCCATCCTTGAAATGTCGTCTGTGGCAACATATGCACGTTCTGTTGGATAAAATGCAACATACATGTCATGTGGAAACATATGTATATCATAAAATGGTCTTTTAGGGGGTTAATTCAATTAAATTGTCACTTAATTCAACATGTAACACTAATATATAGTCCTACAAGTCTAAGTACAAAATTATGATCTAATACAACAACTTTCATTCAATTCTATCAATTATTTTTACAAAGACTATCATCTCACTAGTTCATCATACAATGCCCAACTAACTCCATATGATAGTTATATAACACTCTTGTAAATTGTTGTTTCAAGTGTTATGACATCCTTTTATTGATGAATTATGGTTTAAAGTACTAAAATTTGGTCTAATTTGACATTTTTCCATTCCTAAATTGCTCAATTTATCGATCAACCCATCCTTGAAGTGTTGTCTGTGGCAACATATGCACGTTCTGTTGGATAAAATGTTGAATTTTCCAGCCGAAATCGCAACATACATATAATTCAATTATATTGTCACCTGATTCAACATGTAATGTAACGGAACATTCTAGAATACTCCACTAACACACACTCCACTCACTCTCACTCATTATAAAAGGGTTAATTAGGGTTCCCTTAATTCACAAAAAAAAAATCTCTCGTTTTTTAACTTCTTTCCTTTATTCTTTTATTTTTTCTCCTCTCCTCCTCTCACGCTCAAATTTCCCTGAGAAGATGTAACCACCTTGGACAAATTTCTTTCTTTCCATCATAATTGACATTTGTTCCAATAAAATAAAAATAGTAATAATAATCATTAATATTAATGTTATCAGCAAAAAAAAACACTTCACCAATTGTTTTATACAACTTATCAACAAAAAGGTAATTCACAATGGTATACATAACCATCAATCTAATCAATGGTGGTAACCACAATATTTTCATCGAACTTTGCTTTTTTAGGTCTAAGCCTCTGTGGGTCTTCATTGTTACTAACATAGCCATTTCGAGCTTTTAAAATCCCATAATTCCATAGGAGTGAAGAATATCTCATGCGAAGGGTTTCAGAACTAATTTCATCATATGGTACTTGTAGTCCATCACTCAAAAACTCAACGTATGCAGCAATAAAAAGTCCACAATCTCTGCATGGTATATCATCGATTAAAAAATATAATAAGCCTATTAACACCACATTTCAATAGTGGTAAGACAAAAAAATAATGTGATACTTACAGACTATTGCGTGCTTGTTAGGCAATATCAGTAACATGTATGACTTCGAATGGGTGAGATTTGTTCTTTACTTGGTAAGTTTCAAGAACTGACCAGTTAGCTCCGTCTTTTTGATAAAAAAATTCGCTGGATTCAAGGTACTTTGACAACAATGTAGACAACTTTTGAATCTCGGAGCACAATTTTCAGTTAGTCATAGATGAGGACATCGAATCATACACCTTTATGCATCGTTCCTTCAATACAACGACTGCCAAGACCCAATGAAACTCCCCATTACAATTTACAAGGACATAAACCTCATCTGTGAGGTGCCAAGGTAGTGCACTAGGTATACCAAACCCTTTGATAGTGCCAACGATTTTTTTCTCATATTCAGGACCATCACTGGCATTGCCAATGTATGTTTTGAAAAAACAATTAGTAGTGGTATATCGATATTTAGAATGACTCTGTTGCTTCGACTTCTTCCGCAAATAGTATAAAATGAAATCCACATGCTGCACAGATGCATCAACAAGTGTATTTTTGTATGAATTTATTTGTATGTATTCATGTCTTAATCAAGATAAAAGTGGGCATGGATTTATCTCATCAGTCCAGCACTTATTAGGTTGAGACATTACGTAGAACCAGTCATTCTTCTTTGGAAATGCAACTACAAAATCAAGTTGTTTGAACTCAAGATCCGAGCAATTGTCTAAGTAGTGATCGTCCTTGTCTCTTCTGCAATTGTGTAATCATTATAAATAATTATTTAGTGAACAACAAGAAGAAATACTAATAATAGTTGAATGACTTTACATTTTTGCATGATGCTTGTAAAGACCCTCGTTTATCCATTGCGAGAAGGATGACATTTGTTCAGTTGGACCCTCGTCGTCAATGTTAAAACCTTCAAATGGATATTGTTGCTTCACATCACAACTGGCGACTTCGACTTTCTTCTTTTATTTTGCTCTTTCTCTTTTTCTTTATTTTTCACTCTCATTCTCCTTCTCCTTCTCCTTCTCCTTCTCCTCCTCCTCCTTCTCATTGCCTTTTGAGTTTGAGTGTGATACTGGAGCATTAGTCATGGATTTTTTTCTTTCACTAATTATATATAGTGATTGGGAAATAGATTTTTTCAACCTCCTACACTTCAAAGGCTGTGAAATCTTCTTGGATGTATGGACATCAATATTATAAGTCATTTTCTTAAAAATATCAGTGAGTTCTTTAACACGACTAATAAAATAATTATGATGTTGCTCACATTCTTCGCATAGACAAAAAGATCATTTGATGTTAGAAGATGAAGCAACACCAATAAAAGATTGAGTTGTTGTCATAGATGAAACTTCGTGTATCATTTTATCTACAAGGTAAATAAAAAAAGGTTGAGAGTTTACAATTGATTATAAAATAATAACGGATAGCAATTTATACTTATGTTGACACATATGAATATTTTGTTGCCACATATGTACCTTATGTTGCCACGAATGAATCTTATGTGGCAACAGATGAATCTTCATATGCCACAAATTAATCTTCTGTTACTACAGATGACCATTTTGTTGCCCTAACACATATGTGATATGTTCCAACATATGACAACTTTGTTGGAATATATACCAACATATCACTAAAATATAGCAACATATGACACATCTTTCAACAAATGAAAGATATGTTGGACAACTGAACAAAACAATATTTCTAAAATCATATGAACAAAATGGTCACAAAAAGAACAACAAAAAACAAATTTTCACCGAATGTTAACAATACATATATATTTCCTCAAAATTAGGGCTTTTTTGGATTTGTTGATTTTCTTTCAAAAATAATAAATAATAGGTATCATTACACCATTATTCAATTTTCACATTTATAGAATGATTTATTGTTCATTAACCCAAGAAAAAAACTTAATATTGTTCAAAAATTGTAAAATCTTTCAAAAAAATGATTTACACATTTTAAGTCGAACACAATCTTAAGTTCAAAAAGAGGAGAGAGTCACGGCCGGAGATGAGGAGGAAGATAAGATAATGGGGAAGAATATTTGTTTTGATAGTCGGATTTTCGTATTTTCTAAGGAGGAAGAAGAATAGAAGAGAGAACGTTGGGAGAATAACAAAAAATTCTATTTTCTTTTACTTTTTTTTTAAATAGTTTGGATAGAATTATAAAAGTTGAAAAATGAAGTCTTTTTTTGTATTTTATAAAAGATTAGAAAGTTTTGAAAATGTTAATTTAATCCCAAATTTATTTTTTAAAATAAATTTGATCCTTTCTTGATCGAAGTGTCGTCAAAAACCAAATCAAAACTTAATTGACATCTGTCATTTAATTCTCTACTATGTCCGCTTCACCCCGATTAGCGTATAGCGATGGTCGATGAGTGACTATCAGAACAGTGGCATTATTGCTGGAGTATTCAACAGCTAGGGGAAAAAATGCAGGCTCTCGTGTCAGCACCAAGTAGCTGTTACATCAATTACACAGGAAGACGAAGATTTATACACAATAATCAATATCACACCTCTAAGAGTTACCCCTTTTCTTCTTCTTCTTCTTCATCACCCACTAAATCACTTTATTTCTCAAGCTCCCATTTGCCTTTTCAATCACAAAATCTTGTTCTGTATCAAAAACCCATTTCATTAATACCCAGCGGACAGCTTCTGTGTTCAAATTCATCAACTGCCATTACTGCTGATGGTGATGACAACAAGAATAAAAGCTTTGGGGATTGGATCCAAAGTGTTGGGGAAACGATTTCTGTTTTGTTTCCTTTGTGGGTAGCTTTGGGTTGCTTGATTGGGCTGCTTAAACCTAGCTCATACAATTGGGTCAAACCTCAATGGACTGTGATGGGTATTACACTAACGATGCTTGGCATGGGAATGACTCTTACTTTCGATGACCTTCGTGGTGCTTTAGCCATGCCTAAAGAGTTGTTCTGCGGTTTCGTCCTTCAGTATTCGGTATCTTCTCTCCTTCCTCTCCATATTAGCATGGTGATTTTCTTAAGGATATTAAATTTAGTGTATTAATGAAATGACGATTGTTGAATTGAACACATATGTGTTATATAGACTTAGATAATCCTCCCCTTATGAGTTGACTTTTGATCTTAATGGCATTTGATGGGATGAGGTGGATGAAAAGGGAATAAGTGATCTCCTTATATATACTTAGTCAGTGCTCCCCTCGAGTTTTAGAAGTTGAGTTAGGCTCGAAATCCATTTCTTTACAACAATGAATATAGTGTGTAAATCAATATAAGGTTGAATTTCATATACAAATAATCCAGCCAAAGTAATCGGAATTAGACCTTGCAATCTGAAATGAAAATATTCAATCATTTCGCTTTGACCAAGAAGTGACGATGAGTAAGGTGAGGAAATATAGATGTCACATTATCTCACTGAAAGATTTGTCTTTTATGTCTACTGCTTATATTGAACAGTGGATGATTCATTTCCAGTGTATTTGTAGCCTCCTGCATTTTAGACTTTAATTGTGGCAGAACAGGGGGATATTTTCTTCTTTAATTTTTTATAAATGAGAAATCAGTTGTTTTCAGCTTTGAAACTCAATGAATAATAGCCCTGCCCTTTGACTATTATGTACTTAAATACCAGACTTGGTTCCCCAATAGTATTCGTACCCATGATGCACGCCTACCATATGTACCACCTTCGGCATCGAATCAAAGCCCTGTGGTTGGGGGCAGGCTTTTTTGTTTTCTGACTAGAACTGAAGTTTGCTACCTTCCTTCCTTCTTCATGAACAAGATGATGAAGTGATATGGATTAAGTATGTCGACAACTTGTAAGCCAATACATAACCAAATACCAAATGCAGTTCTGATATGAATTATAGCACTTTGCTACCAAGAGCATTTCATTACGTGAAGTTATTTAGGGTGAGATGTATGATAGAGGTTCCATAGATGCCACCCATTTAGGATGCCAACTGATATTGCTTGATTTTATGTTACTAACTTTGGCGATTTTCTTTTTAAATCTAAACTTGTTAGCTTGGATTTTGCATTTTCTTCATCTTGAATTTTACCTCTTTGATTGCGACACAAATATATGCTCTCCCTTTTTGGTTCAAAATAACGAGACAAAACATAATCAAGATGAAGAATTTTAGCTCTTTTATTTGTCATCTTCTTTTTTGGTTCAAAATATTGCGCTTCTTGTGAATGTCTCTCAGAAACTGTGTTCTGTATTAATTGAACTTGTTCACGTTTCTGCTTACCTTGTCATTAATTAGTCATTACGTTGGCAATTATGATTACCTGCATTAGATTTGCAGTTCACCGCACAAACATCTAAGAAGATATATGTCCTGCCAATTTCTTTGGCATAGATGAGTTAACAGGCTGTTTTCTGGTGTAGGTGATGCCTTTATCAGGATATTTTGTTAGCAAGCTATTAAATTTGCCATCCCATTATGCAGCAGGCTTGATATTGGTTGGCTGCTGTCCTGGAGGTACGTTGAACTAAACTCCTTTTCAGGCCTTCTACTTAATAGGCATTCACTAAACATTTCATGCATTATTCTGCAGGGACGGCAAGTAACATTGTCACTTACATTGCACGGTGGGTTGACATTATGAAGATCCTTTAATATTATCATGATTCAATATTATCATGTTTTCCTGTCATTTTCATTATAATACTTCATTTTGTTGCAGTGGAAATGTGGCGCTTTCAGTTTTGATGACTGCTGCAAGTACCCTATCTGCCGTGGTTGGTAGCTTTTATTTCATTATTTGGTTGACAAATATCTTATCCAATATAAGACATTTATATCTGTGCATAGTGTGTCGTGTGTTTTATGCATCCCGAGAACAATTGACCTAAAACAGTCTGTTCCTAAAAGTAACTTTCACAAAATAGTTCTTATTGAGAAATGTGTAACCTTTTTACTCTTGAGATGAAAGCTTCTGGACAACAAAGAAATTTATTGTTGACAGAATAATCAACAAGCAACTAAAATAAACTTGGGGAGCTTCTTTTTCAAGTTACTTTGAGTTTGGGAATTCTCTCGATTCCCAAAAGCATGTAAGCATTGGGAGGAGTTTGTCTATTTTCTCCTAAGAGCAATGCAAGCACAATAAGAATGTCAAAGCAGTCAATTGCTGTCATAGTCAAAGACAAAGATAAAACGTCAAGGTCGACACCAGATATAGACGGGATGAATTTGAAATTCAAGTGAGAAAAATATGTGTAGTGAAGGCTTCAGCGCTAGTTACAATCATTTAAAAGAATTAATCAACCCCTACCATCAGAATAGTTGTGCAAACAGGTCCAACTAATTTACCTCCAGACTGCAATCAAGGTGCGGGGTTAGAAAGCATAAACTGAGTATTGAATGGTCATACAATGTGTAAAGTCCAGAACATGAAAGTTTTTCTGGATACTCAAGAATATAAGAAGATTTACGGTCTTCAATTGTTTTCTTGTACATAGTTTTCTTAGATAGTTGATCCCTGTTGAACTATAACAGCAAAATTATTGGTAGTTGAATCCGTGTTTGGGACTGCTTAAAAAAGACACAAATGGTTATCTTTATATCTAAATGTAATAAACAAAGCATTTTATCATCTTGCCAATTAATGACCATCAGAGCACTTTTGTCTTAAGAGCCCGTATGGATTGGCTTAAAAAAAATAGTTTTTAAGTCAAAAATAAAAAATCAAAGAGAAATGACTTTAAAGTCAAAAAATAAAAAGTAGGGGGAGACCTACTTTTGGGTTTTGACTTATTTTAAGCCATTTTCACCTTGCCAAACACTTCCTAATTTATTTTAAGTTATTTTTATATTTGCCAAACACTTCCCGAAGTCAAAAACTGACTTAAAAGTAGTTTTGACCAACTTTTAAGTCAATCCAAACACCCTATAAGACTGGCAGGCGGTTCTTTGTTAATACACTCAAATTCTTAAGCGATGTGGTAAAAGTTCCCACACTTCCTTTTATTGTTGAATGTATCTCACACCTCCCTTAATATCATTGGAGATACTCTCGTCCTATTTGATGGTGTGAGAGCTCCCTTAAGTTGATTGACCTTTCTGGTTACACATGCAGGTGATGACCCCTTTTCTAACAGAGAAACTTGCAGGGCAATTTGTCGCAGTTGATGCAGCTGGGCTTTTCATGTCCACTTTACAGGTCCATTCCTTCATCATGTTGTTGGCTTATCAATATTGTAGTTTGTCATAATAAACTATAAACCCTGTCAAAATACAGGTGGTGCTTCTTCCTGTATTAGCTGGTGCATTTCTGAATCAGTATTTCAAAGGCCTTGTCAAATTTGTGTCTCCATTGATGCCACCTATTGCTGTAGCAACTGTTGCAGTTCTTTGTGGAAATGCAATTGCACAGAGTTCTTCCGCAATCCTTATGTCAGGTCAACAGGTTGTCATAGCTACTGCTCTTCTTCATGCGTCTGGCTTCTTCTTTGGCTATGTACTTGCGAGGATGCTTGGAGTTGATGTGTCCTCCTCAAGGACAATATCTATTGAAGTCGGCATGCAGGTAAGAAAATATTTGTTCACTTTCGATCCTCATTATATAACTGAAGAAAATATTCATAAATGCATTACCAAAATGGCACCTGAAAAACAATCATGGCAAAGATAACACTTGAATAGTTAGATAAGCCCTTGATATATCATGCCTTTTAGTAAGGCTCTGTGTTGTCATTAAATTGTACTTTGTTGCAGAACTCGGTTCTTGGAGTAGTTCTAGCCACTCAGCACTTCGGTAATCCACTTACTGCAGTACCATGTGCAGTTTCTAGTGTTTGTCACTCGATATTTGGTAGTGCCTTGGCTGGCATATGGAGGCGTTCTATTCCAGATAAAGTGCAGAACTAAGTCACTCTGTTGGCAATCCTGTGATGGTGTGTGTGAATCTAAGATTGTAGTTTTTCGCAGTGATCATCAAGCTTGGTACTCAAGTGAATTCGGAGGGTCCTTTTCTTTCTCTTTTTTGGAAGTTCATAGTGTTGATGTCTGGCGAATCAGCATTAACCTATCTGTAGTAAAACCAATTTTACTTTTCTGGTGGTGGCGGTAGTAAAACCTATCGGGAGTCGACTAACATCTTGATCATTGGCAGGAAATTTATCTGCATTTGATCTCCAATTCTTGTTCAGTAATGATCGTGTTGGATGACTTGTGATCTCGTATGTTCGTGTCAATTGAGCAAGAGAGTCTTGTGTCACAGTATTTAGTTAGCTTGCAACACCTTTATTCTCTCACATTACAAATTGAAACAAACTGAGTTTTTACTTGGAATGGTGATGTTGATCATTTCAACTAGTTTAAATTTTGAGAAACAAAATTGTGTTTTTCAATAGAATCCAGGAAGTCACTCCTAGTCAGGGGTGGATATATTGGGTAAATGATGATGCACGTGCACTCATGGTCGCTCCACAAAACCAAGTATTATATGTACACTATTTTTTAGAATTGATATAATATTATTCAGTGGTACCCACGTTTCAAAAAGGTTGAATGGTTCACTTGGTTAGATGTTAAGTTATTTACCTAGAGAAATAAGGATCAATTCAATATCTCAATTCAATGCAGATGTATGCATTTATTTGAGCGGTAAACAATATATTCAATTGAATTCACAGAAGTTGTCGTAAATGAGACTCTTGGACTTTCCTACAAAGCATATTCCATATAGAGCTGTAAATAGAAGGGACCATATGCAAGTCAATAAATATAGAAATCTTGCTTTAGCAGGAAAGAATCCCAAGGAACAGCAAAAGTTCAAGAAAGGGTACAAATTCTGTTAATATATGCCAGAAATTCCGTCATGTCTATTGACTACAAATTTAACTATTTTTACCGTCCCAATTTATGTGAATGTATTTAATTGATCGAAAAATAAACTTTTGAAATTTATGATTTATAACAAGAGTGTCACAAAAATTGAGACGAGTGGACTACATATTTGACAAAACCAGGCCTAAGAGTAGCATATAATTATAGAATGAGCAAAGCTACTTCTGAAACAGATGTGTGATACAAAATAACTTCATGTGGTCCTCTGCTGAATTTTATCACACTCACACCCACACCCACACCCCACTGTACATTTGCATATTGCAGATGTGTCAACAAATCATACAATCTCTTCAAACTTTAGTGGTTTTTCATATATATTTATATATATAGGGTTTAGTTTCAGCGGCGGTTCAAATTTTTTTACCTTTTGGGATTTAAATTTGGAATCTCAAGGTGGATTTTGAATTCCCTAAATCACAGAGTCCTAATTTTGTGTTCAAGGGATTCAAAATCTTTATATATACAAAAAATATATTACATTATATATACAATATAATTTTTTATTAAGGGAATCCAGATGAACACCCTCACCCCTAGATACGCCCATATTCAGTTAAATACATTGAAACAGGCTCCATCTATATCTGCTTTGTTTAGTTAGACTGTGTTAGGTAGAAGAAACCTTGGAGAAAAATACTACTATATATCAATAATAAGGAGTCGCTATTGTTAGAGAGTGTTTTATCCCCAGGCCTCAATGTGAAATTTTTTTATGCGAATCTGGATTAGTCGGATTTCAAAACAAAAATATCGAACAAAAAAAAAAAAAAAAAAAAAAAAAAAAAAAAAAAAAAAAAAAAAAAAAAAAAAAAAAAAAAAAAAAAAAAAAAAAAAAAAAAAAAAAAAAAAAAAAAAAAAAAAAAAAAAAAAAAAAAAAAAAAAAAAAAAAAAAAAAAAAAAAAAAAAAAAAAAAAAAAAAAAAAAAAAAAAAAAAAAAAAAAAAAAAAAAAAAAAAAAAAAAAAAAAAAAAAAAAAAAAAAAAAAAAAAAAAAAAAAAAAAAAAAAAAAAAAAAAAAAAAAAAAAAAAAAAAAAAAAAAAAAAAAAAAAAAAAAAAAAAAAAAAAAAAAAAAAAAAAAAAAAAAAAAAAAAAAAAAAAAAAAAAAAAAAAAAAAAAAAAAAAAAAAAAAAAAAAAAAAAAAAAAAAAACTGCATGGTTTATATCTGTTTCTGTTAGATGGACCAGGATCACAAATAGGACATGTTTGGACCCAGGGGCAGAATTAAGTTAAAATAGGGTTCAATTGATTTCCTAGAATATGTACTGCCTTCCTATGAGACTATACAATAATACAAATTAAAGCAGCAGGAAGGTTGGAATATATCAAATCTGTCTTTAAAGAATAACTCTGCACCTTACTCATTGTGCAATGACAGCGTTTCTATCGAAAAATTACATTGTTTGAATAGGGTAAAAATGAATTTGTTTGTTATCTTAAGCTTTTAAATTCGCGCTCTACATAAGTAACTTTTTTTTTATGACAAGGGAATCCCATAGCTGTTATTTTTTGGGGGCAAAATAAAACCCCCACTCCTATGCAATAGCTCGCAAACCACAGAGGTATCCCGCACTGGGCAAGCCCAGTGCGACGAGCTTGACCCAGAAGGAAAACCTCTTCCTTTCGCTGGCAAGGAACTTCGAACTTGAGACCTTCAACATGAAAGTTTCAAGCCCAAACCACTGGATCATTCGGGTTAAATGTCAAAACAAGTTCAAAAATAGTGGCAAGGAAAAGTTTCTCGTATGATAAGCATTTTTACTTTCAATTATAAGATTATGAATTCAAATCACCATGAAAACAAAAAGGACGAAAGCTATTCTGAGAAGAGGTAAAAAAAAGTAATTGCATTAGACCATAGGTAAAAGTCACAAATATGATATTCTATGAGTTTTTCAAAATCACGTGTATAATTTATTTATTTTTAGTTTCGTTAGGACCTACTGCAACTCATCTCAAACTTTATGTCACATGAGAATTCAATTTTTGAGAAACAAAAGGAGCTTTTAATTCTTGATATTTGTGAGGTGGAACAAACAAATGAAGTAGACAAATTAAATATAGTACATTAAACTCGTGATTATTTGATATACTTTTCGTCTACTTTTTCTTATTCATTTATATTAAAATTTAATATTTATTTTTATTTAATCAATTAAAAAATTAAAATAGATAATATTTTATATATTTCATATGTATAAGAATGATAGATAAGAAATATGAGAATATTGAGACGATGTGTTCAAGTTCATGACGGCTCTGTACGTAAAATGTGTTTCCTTAGTAAGTGATTCAATTCTTCTTTATTTTTGGTTTAAGAAAGTGATTCAATTATGATATAAAATGTACTTTTTTGTTTTATTTTATTTGTCAAATCATATTTTTCAAAGTTTCCACATCACATATTTAAAAGAGGAAATTTCGCAAATAGCCACTAAAAATAACTTAATTAGGCTTCATAGCTATGGTTTGTTAATTATTATCCATAGCTACATGTTAGAGGGAGGAGAGACGCGAGAGAAATTAGGAGAGGGAGGAGAGAGGCAAGCGAGAGAGGGCAAAGAGAGGAGAGAGGTGAATTATATTTATATATATGTTAGATAATTGTGTGTGTATATATATATAACTGGTATACATATGTATTTGTATGTCTGACAAGCGAGATAGGGAGAGGCGAGCGAGAGAGGGAAGAGAGAAGAGAGACACACGTAATTATAGCTAAAAAGAGGCTGCGAGTGGTAATTAATTCAAACTATAGTTATGTTAGCTAATTAACTAGTATATGTTTGCTTATCCGCGTAATTTCTCCCATTTAAAATCATATAATTAAGAGACATTTTAATACATTTGACATATCAATCATTTTAGACCATTAGATTTAAAAATATTATTCACTTACTTAAATTAGGTTGTAGACATTGAAATTTATAAGACTTTACCCGACGTGTTCAATTCTAGTTGGAATTCTTGAAAACTAGTCTATCATAAACCCTAGTTCATGTCTATATAAACAATACTATATTATATATATGCCTATAGGCTATAGCTTATATAAAGGATATTATATATCTTTAAAGAGTATCTCGAATATCTCATAAACTCTTGGGATATTGATAAAGAGATCAAGATATGTCAGACTCTTCTTGATAATCAAATACTTCAAGAAGATCCACAAATCTTTTCATAGAGATCAAATTCAAATCATTATAGTTCGAGAGATACGTCACTAACGGAAAAATCTTAGTAAAGAATCAATGAAGGAATAAAATCATACTCATATCGTTTTATCAATAATACTCTTATTTCTTCAGATTTTATTCGTGGTTAACTTATATATATATATATATATATATATATATATATATATTAGTTTTCTTTTGGTATAATAATTGACTTAAGAAACAAACAAAATGAGGGAAAGTGCGAAGAACCTGTGTTGTTCAAACTTATTCGTGAATATGACCTTTGCCCCTTTGCCAACCTGCCCGACTCAACTTCTCTTTGTCTCTCCTTTCTCTCTTCACTTATTCCTAAATTACCCCCCATTTCAACTTCTTCTTTTTTTGTTACTTTTAGAATTTAAATTATATATAATAACACTCTCAATAATTTTTATATTATCCATATTGTTAACATGATATAACAAAGGTTCCGTCTGTTTCAGTTTATATGATGTAGTTTGATTGAGTAAAGTTTAATTTTAAAAAAAGAAACTTTTAAATTCTTGTCTAAAATAAGTCATAAATTTTGTGTGGCATGAAATAGTCATTAAGGGTAAAATGAGCATTTTATAGTTAAACTGTTATTGAATAGAAAAATGTGTTTTATTCTTTTAATGACTGACCAAAACGAAAAGTGTCAAATGATTTATTGGAACAAAAAAATAGTAATTTTACCTTATTTTTTATGATACGTATAGCGTTTTGACAATACAAAATGTATAAAACATTACACTTACGATAATGTGAAGTGGAGGGCAGGGAAACAAGAGAGATTATATATGATGTAGTCCAAAGTTCAAATCGTTATAGAAATAATTGTGCGATACAACTTACAAGTGTTATATTATACACTTATCATGACTGAAATAATTAATTAAGTGTCATTATATGGAAAAATTGAAGTTATTGAAAGATATTTGGAGGAAAAATGAAAGTTACACAAAGGATTTAAATGACAAACAAAAGTTACTAAAGTATGCCTTTCTCCAAAAAGTTAAATAGCTCTTGCCTACGTACATTACATACATTAGCTTACAAAAAATATTTATTTGGTCCCATGTTAATGTCCCCATCAAATAGCCATCAGTACTCTTAGATGGTAAATATAATATTCCTTCTAGTTCAATATAAATAAATCATTCAAAATTTAAAAATGTATTAACTTCTTTTTCTAGAATTATTTTTTATTTAATATGATTTCAACTATTTTTAAATCTCATTAAGAAGAATTTGGAAAGACTTAAAAGAGTAATAAAGACAAGTTGTCTTTTAATTATTGTCTTTAAATATGGAATGTATCATATCTTAATAATTCTTTTATATTAATTAGAGGAAAATAGCATTTCCAACCAAACACCGTTAGAAAGTGCTTTTTCATCTTTGGCAAAAATGAAATAAAATAAAACTACTTAATTATAAAACGTTAGTAGTAATTTCAAAAAATTCAAAAACAAATTTCGTTGATTACATTTTTAAAACTAATTTATTGGTATATATCCTTGTAATTACATAAGGGTAGTCATGGAAGTTCCTATCATTTTTGTCAGGTCATGCTCTTCCCATATCTACAATAATTTATGTCCTCTTCTTGTTATTATTAATTGTTTCAAATTATATATCCCCTCCTAACTCCAAAAAAATCAGTGCATATATTCTCTTCATTCCTTTTTACCTCCATATCCCAAATCCATAAAAGAAAAAAAAACTAGCACAAAAAAAAAAATTAATGGCTAGTCATCATGAACTTGAACTATCAAATAATTATAGTGATCGAAGTGATGATGACATGGACGAGGACGAGGAAGAGCAAGATAACATAGAAGAGGAGGAACAAGAAGATGATAATTCTAATGACTACAACATTTGTAGTGGTCGTAGTCGAAGAGGAGGACTGACAGACTTTTTCTCGTGGAAAGTCATAGACCCTAGAGCGCCTTGGGTTCAAGAATGGAATAGAGTATTTTTATTAGTATGCGCCACGGGGCTATTTGTGGATCCTCTTTTTTTCTACGCCCTTTCTATAAGCGAGACTTGCATGTGCCTTTTTATCGACGGTTGGTTCGCGGTAACGGTCACGGTTCTTCGATGCATGACCGATGCGATGCATTTATGGAACATGTGGATACAATTCAAGATGCATAAATTACGTCCTTACGATGGAAAAATGGATGAAAATCGAATTAGTAGTAGTAGTCGAGGTTCTCAACTACATCAAGACCAGAGTTTTCGATGTTTTGTGGCCTTACGATACTTGAAATCCAAGAAGGGTTTCTTTTTCGATCTCTTTGTCATCCTTCCTTTACCTCAGGTGCGTTTGTTGAATATTTTTTATCTAACAGGTTAAATTTTTAGATGTTGATCGATGAAGTATAAGCTAAACACAAAGAATCAAAGAAAATATAAACCTAGATGCTTCTTTTGTGGTATTTGTACAATGTATTGTGATGATAAATGGTGATGCATGTTTTGTATTTTAGTATGAAATATTGTTAGTAAAAGAAGACAAAGGCATGCATGTCATGGCCGTTGGTTCTTATGCACGCCGTGATAACTTTGCGTTAGGTTCGGTCGAATTCAATAATTTTTTATTAAAATTATTATATTATTTTTAAGACATCCATTAAATATTACTACAAATTTATTACTATTATAACCTCGAGTTATTACTTTTAGGATCCAATAACTTACAACGATTAGAATCACAAAGCCATAAACTTCAGATTCTGCATCTCGTCTGTTTTTCGTAGAGAAAGAGGAACTCAAACAAATTAGTACGATAATATAATGAGGAGTAGTCTACCTCACAGATATCTCCCAAGTCTATTTTTTTATTTTCTTCTATATATAGCTTCTGAGTCACCAATAGCCCCTTTGGGTTAGATGTTTAAAAGTAGATTATAAACATCAAGTGTTCAAAAATGGTTTTAGGTACTAAATTAGTTTTATAAATAAGCAATTACGATATATATTTGGATAGAAGTAGTGAAATTGATAAACATTTAACAAATAGTATTCAATATTTTTTTAAAAAAACCCTACTCCTATAATCTATTTATAACTAAAAAAAAGGGGGGGGGCCTCTCAAATTTTTGACACTTGTCCTTTTTTTTTTTTTTAATATTATAGAATCAACACGATATAATGAACAGATAAAAGGATGATTTTCAGACTTTATATTTCATATTTTAAAAATATATATATGTATGGACGAAAAACGGATGCCAAACTCGAATTTGTGATCGTGATATGTATAAAATGTATCTTGAAGCCGCAAGATTTTAGTTGATACTGCTACAAATAAAGATTTTCTCACCGTAAATTAGTAGAAAATTTGTGTTATAAAACATAATGTTTTAATTTATTTTTCACCAAATCAGCTAGAAAAATGCATTGCGTGAGAAACAACTCTCATTGATATACTGGAAAGCTTCCTCATAATTACTATTTTTTCTTTTCACATTGATTCAATCAAATCGCCGCTGAACATTTTTCAATGAGAAAATAGTGATTTTTTAGTTGTGCGAACACCAACATTATTAGGAGTCGTTTGGTGTGAGGTATAAGGTATAATAATCCAGGGATAAAATGCATGATTATTTTCTCCTACGTTTGGTTGGAGATACTCCCTCTGTCCCTAATTACTTGTCCACTTTTGAATTGACACACCTATTAAGAAAGCAATTATTGACATAGTGAGTTTACCATTTTACCCCTATTAATTATGAAGTGGATGGATTAAAAATTCAAGATTTTCAAGAAATTCTACCTTTTTCAAAGTAATTAATTGAGGGTATAATAGGTAAAATTATTTTGTCCTTTCTTGATTTGTCAAAATGGACAAGTAATTAGGGACAACTATAAAAGGAAAAGTGGACAAGTAATTATGGACAAAGGGAATATTATATTAGACAACCCTGGAATATTAATTCCACCATTTATATCTTAGTGATAAGATAAGTTATATATCTCATATACATGGTGGAATAACTTATCTTGGGATAACTTATTCCAGAATATTTAATTAATAATTAATTACGAGATAACTTGTTCCGAACCAAGCGATCAAAAAAAATTACCTCATTAATTAATAGGACTATCCATATTTTTGACATGTACATTCAGTAGCTTAGTAAATAATATTTATTAATTTTAGAAGTTTGAGGGAATTATTAATTAATAATTTGATATTATTTTGTTGCAGATAGTAATGTGGGTAGGGATTCCAGGTTTATTGGAGAAAGGATATACAACAACAGTGATGACAGTGTTATTAATAATGTTTCTGTTTCAATATCTGCCCAAAATTTATCACTCTGTTTGCCTACTAAGACGCATGCAGAATCTCTCTGGATACATTTTTGGTACTGTTTGGTGGGGAATTGCTCTTAACTTGATTGCTTATTTTGTTGCCTCTCACGTAAGTATTCACTATTTTCATATGTTCATTTTTATTTGTTCAGTATTTTAAAAAATAAATTTTTATTTTTACTTATCATTTTTAACATATCAAGAAAAGATAATTAATATTTTCTTGTTTTATTAGACATAATACATATACATGTTCTTTAATTTGTTCTCATTTGATATTTATATCTTTCGATTTTGGGTGTGCGTGCACAATAGATACTTAAACTTGTATAAAGCTAAATGAGTAGATACACTACATGACAATTTGTATGAGACGCCATGTGTTTACTTGTTCAACTTTATACAAGTTTTAAGTAACTAATATTGTGCATATCCAAAGTTGAAGGACATACATAAATGTTAATTAACGTCAAGTTAAAAGATACGTTTATGTTTCATACCGAATTGTTACACTCTAAAATATGAGCGTATATACAGGCAGTGGGAGCATGTTGGTACTTGCTAGGAATCCAAAGGGCTGCAAAATGTTTGAAACAACAGTGCAGAGTTACAAATGGTTGTAGCCTAAGTATGTTGGCATGTGAAGAGCAAATATTTTATGGAACAAGTAATTTGGTGAAGCATAAAAGTAGAGTCATATGGGGTGAGACCAAAATTCCAAGATCAACATGTCTAGCCTCTGAACACAATTTTGATTATGGAGTTTATAAATGGACTGTTCAACTTGTCACAAATGAGAATCGTTTCGAGAAAATATTATTTCCCATCTTCTGGGGTCTTATGACTCTCAGGTACGTACGTACATATTTTACTTTATCTCTTTAATTTAAAAGGTGACCCATCACTTCTTGAAAACATGGATTAGCTTTAAGAATTTATCAGTAATCCCTAGCTAATTCATCGCTAAATAGCTTCTGGCTAATTGAATTTTTATATAATCCATTTTTAATTTATAACTAAATGAGATTAACATAGAATTTTTACTATTTAACTATGAAAAAAATCCGTCACTAATTTCTTATTTTCGTGTAGTGTGTCTTGTCTAATCTACATAATAAGATGCAGTTTTTATACTATTTGATTGACTGATATAAGAGAAAATTTTAGTAAGAAATGAAAGATCACTAATAACTTCCTTCCGTTCATATTATCTGTCTTTTTGAGATTTTTGTACAACTTTAAAAATGAATATTTAGTAGCCCTTAATTAGTCATAGGAGTATTTGTGTTTGATTTCTCTTTTAAACGTTTCACTTAATTATAGCCATTAAAGCAAATTCAGAGGCGGATGTAGCGTTGTCATGACACCGTTTTTATCTTTAAACCCAATATTTTCGATGCAAAATAAATAGTAGTAGGTTGGAAGTCTGACCCCATAAAATAATTTACTTGTCACTGTAGTATAAAATAACAAATCAGAAAATTGTATTTAATTATATGATAATTTTACATGCAGTACATTTGGCAATTTGGAGAGCACAACAGATTGGTTGGAAGATGTATTCATAATCATTGTTCTCACTACTGGTCTTCTTCTTGTCACTATGTTGATTGGTAATATCAAGGTAACCTTCCTAAACATGAGTCTCAATATAGCTATTGAATTTTCTTGACTTATTTGTGTATTTATAATTTTATATTTTGAATTTCTTTAGTGTAAATTCTGACTCTGTTATTGTCAATATTGACAATAGAGAACATACAATGTTATTAGGGGTTGTTTGATTGTTGATTATAGTTATGTACGTAAGGATTGGTTTAGGTATGACCTAGTTATTCCATCTTCTATATATCCTGCATAAAATAAAATACATAAATTGACTCAGAACTTGTACTACATGTTTTATTTGTGTAGAATTATAGAACGATGGACAAACATCGTACGTATTATGTTGAATTGTATACCAAGTGCATACGTAAACAATTCACTTCCTAACCAGCAACCAAACAACGTAATGGTGTTGTATATGTTATGGTCATATAATAGTAATTATAATAATGTTGTGGTGAAGGTCTTCTTGCATGCAACAACATCAAAGAAACAAGCAATGCAACTAAAAATGAGAAATGTAGAATGGTGGATGAGGAGAAGAAGGTTGCCTCAAGGATTCAAGCAAAGGGTCAGAAATTATGAAAGGCATAGATTTGCAGCAACAAGGGGAGTTGATGAATATGAGATGATAAGCAACCTTCCTGAGGGACTTAGAAGAGACATCAAATATCATCTTTGTTTGGACTTGGTTAGACAGGTAAACTTTTTCTTATTTTTCATTTTAGTTTGTTTAAAAAAAATACTATTTTTTCTGTCCCAATTTATATGACTTACTTTTTGTTTTAGTTAGTTCCAAAAAGAATGACACATTTATATATTAAGTAATAATTTAATTTTAAAATATTCATTTTACCCTTAATGAAATGATTTATAGCCACACAAATATCTATCACTTATTTAGACCACAAGTTTCAAAAGTCTTTCTTTCTTTCTTTCTTAAATTTCATGCCAAGTCAAACTAACTCAATGAGACAAAGGGAGTATCTTTTTTACATTAATTCTAACTTTTCGGAAAAGGGCATTTTTCACTCATTTAGTAACTATAGGGGAATTTTTGGACCAAAGTATTGACTGCAAGGACATTTTTGAACCAAAATATTGACGGTAAGGGAATTTTTGAGTCAAACTATAAATGGGGGACATTTGTTCATTTCACATAGTTTAAAGACATTTTTGGCCCTTTCCCCTAAAATTTAGAATTTTGTTTTACTTGCTAAATTTTATGTCAAATTAAAATCGGACAAACAAGTTAAAATGGAATGAGGATTAAAACATGGGAACAAGTTATCCCAGGATTAATTATCCTGGGTTAACTTATCCCACCATGTATATGGAATAACTTATCCCATCACTATGATATACATGGTGGGATAAGTAATCCCAAACATGGCAACCAAACAAGACACCAATTTTTTTATCTCACGACTATTTATTCTTATCCTCACACCAAATAACCCCTAAATTACTTGTTGTACAAGTACGTACCCTTTTCTAGAATTTGATAGGTCAGTGTATTCTTAGTTTAAATGGACTGAATAACACAATGGGCCTAAAATGTGGGATTGATGGTCATTCAATTTTGATTTTATTTTATTCAATTATATTTTGTAACAAAAAATCTTTCGATTTTATTATAATATTTACGGAATTTATTAAATTATTTTTTGTAGTAAAAAAGTCACACATAGGATATGTTGTTGTTGAATTGTTGGGATTTTTAAGCGAAGTTTGAATAGAAACAGCATCCTAACTCTCTCTGATATTTGAGCAAAGTTATGTTATTTTTGTTACAAAAAAACTTTGGTTAAATAAAATAAAAATTGAGTGGTCGTTTACGCAATCAACTGAGCTTATCTGGGCTAGAATCATTCATATGTATTGCCCAAACTAATTATGTTTTGCACATATTTATTCAGGTTCCTTTGTTTCAACATATGGATAATTTGGTCCTGGAGAACATATGCGATCGCGTCAAGTCCTTGATTTTCACAAAGGGGGAAACCGTAAGTTTAAATGCCATGTAAACATTCATATTCCTAGTACCTGTTGCTTGTAAAAGGTGACAAATATTTCATAGAATTAGTCAACGTGCCTACAAACTGATCCAGACGCCACGATTTTTTTCTTAAAGATAACAAGAGAAGGTGATCCAGTTCAAAGAATGTTGTTCATAGTGAGAGGCCATCTCCAAAGCAGTCAAGAACTTCGGGAAGGTGTCAAAAGTTGTTGCATGTTAGGCCCTGGAAACTTCAGCGGCGACGAACTTCTCTCATGGTAATGTAAAATATTTCGGAGAGTAGTTTGTGTTTGGCTAATTAATTTGAAAAATTGGTCTAGTAAACTAAGATGGTAGTGTATACAAGGTTAATTCTGGGATTGATGGTCCTATCTGTGTATGACATCGGAATAATCACTATAATAAAATGATAACACCTTTGGCTTCTCAAAAGCTTGGGTAAACAGGTTTTTGTACATTTTGACATGTTTCAAGCCTAAATCTTTTGTGTTTTTCATTCTTTTTTTTTTCCCAACAGGTGCCTCCGGAAACCCTTCGTGGAGCGTCTACCGCCTTCCTCCTCATCGCTAGAGACTCTCGAGACCACAGAAGCGTTTGGCCTCGAAGCAGACGATGTCAAGTATGTCACTCAACATTTTCGCTACACATTTGTGAATGAGAAAGTGAAGAGAAGCGCCAGATATTATTCTCCAGGATGGCGAACTTGGGCTGCCGTTGCTATTCAGTTGGCCTGGAGGAGATATAGACACCGGTTGACACTCACATCGTTGTCATTCATTCGACCAAGAAGACCGTTGTCTCGATCTTCGTCATTGACAGAAGACAGACTCAGGCTTTATACAGCTTTGCTCACTTCACCAAAGCCTAATCAGGATGATTTTGATTTTTAAGAAGAGCAACAAACAAAGAATTCTCCTGTGGAATGTAACGTTCTTTTCTGTTATGAGAAAGGAACACATCCCCCTCCTTCTATATGTCCTTCGATTGTGGTATGTAGTAACCTCTCCGTTTCAATTTATGTGAATTCATGTTTGATCAGACACGGAGTTTAAGAAAGAAAAGGAGATTCTGATCTACGCAGTCTGTACATTTTGAGGTCATGTAGAACATCTCATATCAAGTGTGTCTGATTCTATTCTCCATGTGTGCTACTTGTATCTTTTCCCAAATATAATTATTTCTAATCTTAAATAATCTTAAATCTCCACTCATTGTTCTTCTTTACATGAAGCATTGCATTAACCTTCTACACCATCAATCCAAAGAAAGGCAATAATAAAAAGTGTGGATCTGATTTTACATTGCTATTCTGGAAAAAGACGCACTTACATAAACACTCTCTACTGCTTTACTGAATCCACTGCCTCAACTTGTTGCCGAGCAAGATACCTCTCCCTCCGCTCTTTCTATAAAGCATAGTGAGCAGAAACACATTGTTAGAGGAATGAAGTAAGCCGGGACTTAGAATTATTCATGTCTTTACACAAATAGCAGATACTTACCCATTCATCTACTATTAAACCTTCTCCCACAACTTTTGGACCTGTGTCAACGGGGGGTTTCTTCTCAGCTTCTGTTGCAGCCTCAGCTTGGGCCAGCTGACGTTTTAGTTTATCCAGTGCCTTTAATCATTAAAATAACTTTGGTTGGAGACTGCCCATTAGCACAATGTATAAACAAACAAATATAACATGTTCAACACTTACTGGAGAAGGGCGTTCAGGGTCCAAGAACACCACCTTTAGAGTACGCTCAATACTGACTTTATCCTTCTGTTCATCAAACTGCATAAAACAAACAAATGAGTGCTACACCACTAAGAACTATTACTTCGGATACAGACCAGATATTCGATATAAGGGCAACAGAAATCCCACATTTTAGTTTTGGTTGCGACCTATGATTTACCTCTTACATTACAAAGTTTTCTACCAATAATAGCACCCAGGTCAAATGTAGTCCTGCTGTTGCACCAAGACTACTTACCTAGGAGTAACGCATGATGATGAAAGGAAAAAGGAATCATAGATATCCAGAATGATAAAAACTATGACTGAAAGATGGATTATGTATGAAATTGTTATCCTTCTCATTTTTTGTAATACAGGAGGTGGAAAATTTATATTTCAGAGTTGTATGCAAAAGCAACTAAATATCATTAAGTTCTGAAAAGTTTTCAATCTCGGTAATGCTACTCTCTTCATCATAAAAGAAAATATTAAGATGTTTAGCTGATTAAGCTATTGAGATTAGCAAAGAAACTTGTCAAAAGAAAGCCTCACATCAAGCCTATATGTCAAAGGCTTTTTTCATTGTAGAAATCGCCAACATCAGGTTTTCCTGGAAAAGAACAACATTAATATGTAGACAGCAGAGAGGAAAAGGTCATGGTTTTGCTACAATTATAAACACATCATTCTAAGATTTCATCAATGAATTTTCTATTCTGGGAATGAGTTGCTACGAACAAAGCATCTCTTTTCTTGCAACTTAGTAATTCTTTAAGCAAAAGAAGGTACCAGTAAAACATCTTTTCAGCCATCACCTACAGAAAGAAGCCTCTGCAGCAATCAACATTTTTGTAGAACGCCAACAAAAGTGGCTAGAACAACTCCTCAACAAGTGAATGGAAGATGAAGAGAAATCACACCATATGAATATAGCCAGCACCAATTAGCTTTAGATCATTGGTCAAACAGATTTGTCTCTTACTCTCTTAACTAAAGGGCATCAACAGCAGAGCTTGTAACCTCATCTAACAAATTACTAATAAATTTAGGGTGTGTTCAGTATGGAGGAAATGAGAAAACGGTTTCCAGTGTTCCCATGTTCGGTTGATCAAATTGTTTTGAAAACATTTTCTATAGGAAAACAAGTTCCTTAAAAATGAGGAAGATGACCTCCCTAATGGAAGTAGGGAAAACAAGTTCTACAAGTGGCATTCCACAAGATTGTGTTCCACCCATCCTTCAACACACCTCATCTTCATCCCCATGCTCATAGCCCCCATCCCCACTACCCCATATCCCTACCCCCACCCCCACTCTCATAGCATTTGTCTAGATTATATACATACAAATGTTTTTAGGATAATATTTTTAGCTTACATACCGAACATTAGAAAATAAGTAACAAATCCACTTATTTTTCTAGAAAACATTATTCAAGAAAACATTTTCCTTCACACTGAACGCCCTTAATGGAAGTTACAAAGAAACAATCATCTAACAAGATGTCAATATGCCAGGCCGCCAGCAATTCGTAGAATATTCAGTTGTTAACTTTGATGGAGCTCCCCTATTTTCATTCAAAACATCTGATGAAAATATACTCTATTATTAAACACTGAAGATGACAAAAGATTATATTTCTTAATCATTGTTTCTAAACTATCTTTGAGCAAATTGAATTGGATTCTCACCAAAGAAGATACACGGAATAGAAAGGAAAACAAGAAACTTAATGACTTCCAATTTAAAGTATGTTTAAATCCATGATCTACAAAATTGATTCAAGTTTGAAAATTTGCTGTAAGTGAATAACTAATAAACAGGATTCTGTCAGTAACAAGTTCAATGTGTAACAGAAGAAAGTACACATGCATATAAGCCAAGGAACAGTGATGGCACCTAAAGAATTTGTGGTTTAATAGAGAAACTTGCAATTTTTCAAGGCCTAGAAGTTTGATTAACTTACCAACTCAGGTACGTAATCAGTTCCTTCTTTCACCTTCAAACTTATGATCTTGAACTTTACTTTGGTCTTTTGATCTAAAGGTTTCTCATTGTTCTCAGGTTGTTCAATAAACTTGAAGACTGTCAATCAGATACATAACAAAAATTAAATGGAAGATGTAAAAACAAATATCTGTTTTCCACTCAAAACAAAAAAGGATATTAAATTAATTGAAATAAAAGTGAGGAGAAATTTATACCAGTAGCAATCAAGCTTTCCCCAGGTACAAGAATACCTCCAGGAGGTCGCATGTAGCAGCTCTTTGGTGCAGTAGTTTGAAACTTACAAATTCAAAAGGAACCAGAAACTTACTTAAAAATTCAAAAAGGAATTAGAATCTTAAACCACTGCTTATTTAATCATCCATATGGATTAATGATTAAGATAACAATACAATATCTTTGAATTGAATTTCGCAAGAAACATCACAAATTTTATAACTTAAGCAAGTTATAAATCAGTAAGCTACTGCATGCAAAAAGTGTTGCAGAAACGGTAAAGCCGGTAAAATATCAATGGCACCGCATACTCAAACTGTGTTTCAACTAAAATAATTTTTTTTTAAATCTGCATTTATTATCAATGCCAAAAAGCTTGAAAGGCTGCAAACACAAGAAATAGCGGGAAATATTTTACCTTGAATGCTACAAAAGATTTGCTTGTGTTCTTAATCTTTATGGCACTCTTCGCCTGCTTTCCCGGTTCATCTTCAGAACACAAAGTAAAACAGCAACCATCATTCTATCATTGCCAACATAACATAGCTAAAACAGAATTTCATTGCTTCAAACATGAATATAATATTATTTGGTACAAGGCAAAATGTTTTCCTTGATAAAATCATTCTCCAGCGTTCAATTAAGTGATCAATGAAGTGAATTGAGCACCATGAGGTCTCAGGTTCAATTCTCAATAGAGACAAAACACTAGGTGATTTCTTGCCATCTGCACCTATTGCTAGTGGGAGGTGACATATATCTCGTGGAATTAGTCGAGGTGGGCAATCTGGTGAGGTGACAGATACCTCATGGAATTAGTCCAGGTGAGCGCAATCTGGCCCAGACACCATGGTTATCAAAAAAAAAAAAACAGAAGTATCTTCCTTTCACTTATGGTCAGAAACCATTTTTCTTTACAAATATCATAACTCCGACTAGATATCACTAGATTTCAAGTTTATAGGTTCTGAATAGATTTTTTGTACAAATGAAATGAATATTTTTAACAAAAATACAGAATTTGAGACCAAATTACTTTTCTTCGTACTATGAATAATTCAAACAATAACAATTTCTTCGAACCTAACGACTTTAAAGTGCAATAAAGTAGTATAGGGTTTAGGAGCGATGACTCACATGGAAAGTAGAGATTGTTAGAAGGATCGAGCCGGAGCCGACGCTTAGCCGGAAATATCGATTTAGTGAAGGGGCAAAGCCACGAGAGTTTCCCGTTGGACTGCTGTCGCTTGCGGTGGTCGGCAGCAGCCATGGTGGAACGCCGATGATAACTTTCAATTTCAGGCCATAAACAAATTTAGGGGAATGAATGTTGTCGTTTAGGTGGAGCTAAAAGTTTGACTTTAATTTATTTTTTTGGGAAGACGTATATATAAGTCAAAAAAGATGATAATATTATGGACTTTTTCGTACGTTTATCAACTCGTCAAATCAAGTTTTAAAATGTTATTAAATTCCAAAATTGCACATAAGTTAAAGTCACTTAAAAGTTATAAATTATAGGAAAATTGTATATAATAACAAATTATTAATTCAAATTAAATGCAATAAATATAGTTTGATTTAATTGTACCTCATAGCAAACTGTTGTTATTTCACCTCTCTCCTGATGAATCTTGCTCGCCACTCTAGTTCTCTCCCTCGCCTCTCTCGTTTTTTATACAAACGCAAGTGTATAAAGTGTGTTTGTGTTTGTATAAAACGAGAGAAAATTGTATATATATATATATATATATACACATTCGTTCTCCTCTCTCCCCTCTCCCAGATCTCGCTCTCTCACTTGCCTCTTTCACTTTATACAAAAAAAAAACGCAAATTGTATAAAATGTGTTTGTGTTTGTATAAAGCGAGAGAAAATTGTATATATACATATATTTTCATTCCCCCTCTCTCCCCTCTCCCAGATCTCGCTCGCTCACTCGCCTCTCTCACTTTATACAATTGATCTTTTTGTATATGTATACCAAAACAGATTATACAATTACTTTCTTTTGTATATGTATAGCGAAATATACATATTTATGTTTGTTATGGAGCGCAATTATACAAACTTTGTTATAGCATACAAATATGAATTTTGTGTTTGTTATATGTGAAAGTTGCTCTAAATTATATATAGTAATAGAAAACATATCATCACTAAATATGTATAGAAAATGTATCATAAGTATAAAAATTATATAATTATTGTATAAAATACATATTTCTACAATATTATTTTGCGTATAATAAATGTCTAATGGTAAATGCACTAATGATACACATATTGTATATCGTTCTTATACACTTGATATCACCAGCAAGAATTATAAAAAAAAAACAAATGAAGACCGCTGAAAAAATTTATTTAATTAGTACCAAACAATTATAGATCCTCTGTTAATTTCATGATGTTTATATGAACTCACATAGTACTCTGTGTCAAGGGCGTAAGCTATGTTATATCATTATTACTTCATCGAAAAATAGTACCTAACATATAAGTAAAATGACATATGGTGTGATTAAATAACATATTTTGAACGTTTTTGATACAATAAGGTATTGTAATCCTGTGATTTTAGACACCTTTAAAAAGGGTCAACGCTTAGGTGCTCACGTGTGCAAATCTCACCCCTTTGTAACCTTCTTTTTTCCACTTTTTCTGGACATTCTTCATGACCTTCGTGAAATTTCTGACTCCGCCACTACTCCGTGCATTTACTTAAGCTCGAATCCAAACCTCGTTGTCCCCATAGCTTCGCTGCCACAAACATCATTGTTGCCAGAACTACAAATAACGGACAAATGTCTAGTGGCATTAAATCGCTCACGATCCAATTCAAATACTTGGTGTAAAATGGTACTAAAAATTGTCTTATTTATTAATATTTATATCCTAAATAAAAGGCATACTATCGTTTTTCCTAAAAATATACAGCCTAGCACTCCACATAATCATATTTTAAATTTATATCTGTATAGTTCAATTTTTGTACAATAACATTTATACAATATTATTTATTGTTATACAATTTTTGTATCATATACAAATAATTTAAGTATATTGTATAATAATATCTACAAGTATATTTATTTTGTATTAAAAAAGGTATAACACGCTAAGACTTTTATGTGATATCCAATTACATTATTATTCAAAATCAGTCCAAAATTCCACCAACCGTCCAATCTCCAACCAACAATCTCCAAACATTATTTTCAGCAAATTAAACAACATCATATCCAAATAATTTACAAAAATCATAGTCAAAATTCAAATTCGCTTTTTCAGACTTGTTAATAACTTTCTAATCTGATTCTCCTCACTCAAATTTTCTAAATCCCACTAATTTAAGAATTAATTAATTACAATATTATCAACTTAACCGAATTTAAACTTGAAATACATATATTTAACGTGTTAATATATAAAATCAAAATTAAATATAATTAATTATAAATATTATATTCAAATGAATTAGCCTGTCTCTAATTTAAACTCACTCTAATTGAAATTGGATTATATTCGTATATATACTCCTATTAGTGGATTTGGATCTACTCCCTACTAAAATTCAACACACCACGCACGTGTTTTATATTTTAAAAGTAAACATAAATATAACACATATAAATTATAGAGGAATAATATATATATAAAAAAAAATACAATAACGAATAACTAATTTCATATAATTTATTTATATATTATTATTAATACATTCATAATTCTAACCAACCTATGTCGTTGTAACGACAAATTTAATGCGTGAAATCATGTAAAATTTCATAACGTCTAGTACTAAAAAGAACAACATTTTATTGATTGATTTATCGTGATCATCATCAAATATATACATACAAACATATTTCTTGAGATTGAGATTACTCTTATCAATTAGGTCCCCAACAGCTCAAGTACATAACATTTCTTAAAGACTCTTCAGATTGCTTCAATTTCTTGTCTTTCATCATAATCATTTTATTTGAAACAATTATTGTAGATGATTTTCCATAAAGGCTCTGCCTAGTGAGATAATTAGCCTTGGCATGTTGTTGTAATAGTCTCATTGTGTAATTCCATCTTTTAATGCCTCTATTGCTCCATGCTCTTCTTGATGAACCATCCATGCTCTTCTTGATGAGCTCATTTTCTTCAAACTTCCTTTTGATTGTAAAGTAATAAAAAAGGAGTGATATTTTTTTTGTCTTAATTTTGCTTTGTTTGTTTTTGGATGAAGAATGAAGGTGTAGTGACACTTTTTTTTTTGATAGGAAATTGGACAGCAATTGGGGGCAAAAAAAAATAAATACAAAACTAATAATTAAAAAAAAAGAAAAGGAAAAAAGGCGGTGGATAGGGATTTGCGGTGTCTCCTGGTTTTGAATGACAAGTGGGGTGTGTACGTTGGATGCACAGAAAAGAAAGGGGGTTCATTTTTATTTCTTACGCTATTAATTTTTTATCCATATCGATTAAATTTAAATTTATCTAACGAAAATTTCATATATTTATATTAAATATTGATTAAATTTAAATTCACGTCAAAAAGTTTCATATTTAAAGGGTGAAGTGCTTCCAAATTAAGTCACACTATAGTAATTATTTAGTTTTGTATGAATTTAATAAACAGGAAGATCTTTTATTTATGGTTTAAATATAATAAAATATATAATAATGTAATGTTTTTGTGTCATTACAAAATATTTAAACTTTATAAATTTAAAATGTTTGTATAGTTATAACAAAGTTATATATAGTTGCTTAGTTTTAGTTTATGCAATTTTAGTTGTTCAGATCAAATTATATAATTTTGACTAATATTAAGTTGATATAATCTAATAATTTTAATAATTAACTATATTGACTCTCAAAAATTAGAAAAAAAAACAAATACAAAAATTGAGACGAATAAGATATATTATCATAAAATCTGTATAGTTTAAAATATTACAATTTACATTTATATATAAAAGATGTTTCTTCGTTTCAATTTGTTTTTACTTTTATTTTAGTATGTATAAAAGATATCTCTCGACAACTCTTTAATTTCTTTGACAATTCTTTAATTATTTTTGTTAATTTCTAGAATTTCATATTAAATTTAAATCAGATAAAAAATATTTTTTTTTTAAAAAGAAGATAAATATATTAAAATTTAAAAAAAATGTATGTATTTATCTAGGGAGTATCAATTTAGCTGATCCAATTATCTGTTTGTTTGATATGGACAGGAGTGGGGAGCACCTGGTTTTCCCTAGTCTGTGGGGCTGGACTTGGATCCTAATCCAAACAATATAAAAACCAAAATATCCAATGAATTATAATCACTATTTTTATTCAAATTATCCATACAATTTGTTTTCCATTCCACTTTTATCCCTTTAGACAAATATATTGAAACGGAGTACACCACCAAAGGAAAGATGTGATGCAGTAAAATAAAATTTCTCTTCTCTTAATCAAATGTCTCGAATTTCAAGTCCTATTTTATGAGAAGATTCTTGATAGGATGCGCTCCCTCGAATGGGGCTTTACGAGGCACAAATTCAAAATAGTTAAACTTCAATTTGGTACCCGATATTAGTGAAAAATCAAAAAATAAAACGTAATACAAACTTTTGTAATGAAAACTAATTCAGCTTTCATTGGCATGCCTTCTAGTAGATCTTATTTTGATGTCGGGTATCTATATTAGAGCCTAATTATATCGGAGTCTACATTATATAGAGCTCCATTAAAAGAAAAACACTCTTTATAAAGAATTTTTCCATACCTAGCTAATGTTATACTATTTATACTTCATGTCTCTTTTCTTTTTATTTTAATTAAAACTCTCTGTATCAGGGTAAATTATAATTTATAGCAAACAAATTTGGAAAGAGGAAGTAATATTCTGACCTCATGAAAAAAAAAATGGTTTTATCCAGAATATGATGGTCCTTAATCTGATAGTATTTTTTTTAAACGTAAATTAGAAATATACGAATTACAGATAATTAGCTTTTATAATTAAAAATTATTCAAAAAGATACCCAAATATCATGATAAAAAGTACTACAATATTGGTTTCCTTTTTATTTGTCTAGTATGCTACAATGGTTGTATGTAAGCTAATTCTAAAGGCCCAATTAACCTTTTTTCTTTCCTATAACTGTAATTTCCCTGGCTAAGATAACAATTCACAGGAACGCCTGTTACATCCTACTAACACATGTGCTGGTTAACTCTGTTCACGATGTTTTATATCGAAACCATCTGGAATTCGGAAACTATCAGCTGCACCCAACTTTCTCATCTCCTCCACCAAGTCATCTTCAAAAAAACTTTGATCTATAGAAGGAAGATTGATACTTTTTGATAGACAATGTGGAGCAGCAAGCATGCTCACTTGACCAAAATGAGAGATTTCTATAACAACTTTGTCATCATCTATAGGAAGTGGTTGCTTCCATGGTTCCCCATCCATTCTCATAAATGTATGCTCACCAGCACCCTTGTGAAACTCAAATCGTATTCTATTCGCCTAAAAAAAACAGTAGAAATAGAGATGAACATTATACATCTATGATCTAACGATCGATTAGTAAGAACACATAATCAATCAAACATGTTTCTATTGAATTAACAACCTGTGCAAGGCGTGTCCCGTGCCCTCCTGGAGTAAACAAAATAAGTCCATGCCAAGCATCGCGGAAACCAACAACTTCAAGTAGACCATCATCAACATATGGAGGAGTAAGATCCCTCTGTTTAAAGTACAGAAAATGTTTTACATTATTGACACATGACATTCTTTGATTAGATTTGGGTAGAAGATACTTCAAAGAAAATCGAAACTGACCTCATGCAGCTTCTGCTTGTTAGGTCTTCCCCAAGGATTAAGTCCACCGGAAAAGCTGGGCAAATTAATGCAGACGATAGACCTGATGCTGCATATCCAACCACAGATATGGTTAAGAAAAAGGCACGGAAGTAATGCAGTAGGTAATAGAGAACAATATTGCTACCTGCTTGGTATGTGTAGGTCTATCCATTCACCTGACCTTTTCATTATTTTGACATTTGCTAGCTGAGCAATGTTTCTGTGCGCAGAAAATTAAAGAGATACAATCAACGACGTTTAGTTTGAAATGAAACAATAGTTATAAGAGAGGCATTGTTACATTCATCATCATCTTCACATACTAATGTAACACAGAACAGATATAGTTCATAGCAAGGGCACAACTTTATTCTTAACTAATCTCACCAACCAAGCACTATGTTCGATTATGATTTATGACTACGACCCGCACCACTCCAGGCTCCAGCCCCCTCATGGGATCTTGCCATAGGCAGAATGTTGGCATTAACAATCCCCCTCCCAACACCTGTCTCATGCAACATGTTGCTCTTGGAAATTGAATTCGTGACCTTGGCTCTGATACAACTTGTTAGGATCAAATGCTTATCATTATGCCAAAAGTTATAGCTAATAGCACAGGCACAACTTTGTTTCTTAACTAAGAGAACCAAGCAAGTGCCATATTCGATCATGACTCCGACCCAAGCCACTCCATCCCCCCTCATAGGTCTTGCCATAGGCAAAATGTTGGCGCTCAACCACTATTCACTATGAATAACGAGAGAAAATTACTGATACTGTAATCAGTATCAGTACAAGGTTTTCATCTAAAGGAGAACCTCATGGAAGTACACTATTGCTAAAATTATTTCCCAAACCATAGTGGCATACGGGCAGGGAGAAAGGTAATGGTATGTGTTCAAACAATGAAGGAAAGAAATGATACGACCAGCGATATATACAGGTTAACCTTGACTATAAAACTAACCTTGACGATGGGTGCATGAAAGAAGTGCAAAACCATCCTTGTTTACAGACAAGCTTCGCATAATTCCTCTAAAAAAATCGTGAACAAAGAGAAAAGAACATCAGATACTTCATATAAAAGTAATCGAACAAATGAAAAGACAAAAGGACCAACAGTTGAATTAATACATAAATATAGACAACATGTAGGAAAATATAACATTATAACACCATATTCCAAATGACAATAAGGACCTGATTAACCAACTGGTGTTTGAACTTTTCTGGATGGAGCTTCCTCTCACTGTGAAATGCATGTGAAACTTGAGCATCCATTCCTGCAAGTTAACGGAAAAAAGTGAAAAACTTCAACTCACGAATGAAAATATTAATATTACACCAGATAACGCAAGAATTAAGCTCTTGATCAAATCGGCCACATTAGGAAACATCTCACTACTGAAAAAATTCAAATATGAACTGATTCTATGAAACGTAGATCTCTTAAATACAGCTTTTAGTATAGATATACTGTTGGTTTTAGATTGGTGTCATAAAACCAATCTAGTCTGATAATTGTTCGCTAAAACAGGCTATATGTATACCAACTGAAAATATTTCTTCTGGACTAGAAATGCCAAAATGGAGTACTACAATATTGTAAAGATGTATTTCAAAAGACAGATTACAATTCTTACCTATGCTGAAGTAGTTCCAAAATCCTCCCCGGAATACATGATAGCCTTCCTGAAAATAAGCAGAATGCACCTTTAGGTAAAAGCAGATCCCACATTTTAATTTTTAACTTATTCACGAGAAAATCAGGGTTCTCAAGCAAAACTTAGTAAGGTATACGTTACAAAGTTATTTTGAACCAAACCAATCAAATATTAGATGTATTCCAATCTATAAAAAGGATTAAAATAGGCAGAGCATATCTAGATACTCTTTGCTGAACTACATTTCTAGCTGCATAATACACTTCATAAGAAAATGGCTTTTCCATAATGAAGAAAAAAATGGACTGCAGAATTTGATACCTTGTTCAAAGTATCAGCTTGAGGCGCACCGTGAAAAGTATGCAATGAATGTGGTAGCTCAAGAGGTGCAATAGGATCACAAGAACCTTCTTTAGGAACCCTCATTTTCATAAGAATATGCCAGCTGATGAAACACAATAACCATCATGTCATTTCCGATTTATCAAGGTGGTCTAATGAATCATCTTTATGAAGAATAAAAAACTTGTGTGTGCATTGTAGAAAAACAAGTTTTTTGAACATTAATCACATATTTTCCTTCAAACAGCTTCCGCATCAGTGTCAGTCAATGTAAACAAGGTAAATTCTTGAAACCAACTGTATTCGAGGAATTATTGGACAATGTATGTACTGAAGATTAGTCGAGACAATGGTGTATTTCAGGCCAAGACGAAGCAAATATTTACAGCAATATATGAGGTACAATAACCTCAGGGCGCGAAACATATCTATGTGTTGACATGCATACATGCAGAGAATCTTCAAATTCACAACGCAAGTAAAACCAACGTTACCTGTCAACTTTCATTTCTTTTCCTTTTTTCACTTGATTCAAGAACGACTTCACGGACTGGCAGTTAATACCAGGATTCTTTTTCCCCTGCAATCATTAGACAAATTCTCAAGGAGATGAAAAATTAATCGATAGACTACCTATAAGAGTGCTCTATAAACATAGACAGTAACAAAGCACTCATTAGTTATATGCTAGATCCGCCTCTAAGCACAAGTGCTATTATTCTGCATTTAGACCATAAACTTTTTGATTTTATACTTTCATAGAGTCTAGAATCACCCGAAAAACAGTATCAAGAGTGAACTATTGCAACATGTTTAATGTCATATATAGCATAAATTGTTCGTTGTACAAGATGATATATAAATGTGATCTTAGTACGTATCTTACCCAACCAAACGCAAAAGGCAGATTGTTTCCTGTTCCTAATGGCACGGTTGCAATAGGAGGTGGATGAGCTAATTTTAGATCTGATACAACACCAAGAATCCAACCTGCTGTTCCATCCCCACCTGCCACCTAGAGGTGAGTAAATATACCTCAGATATATCGCAACGAATAAAACATAGGTAATACTTCAACTAATTACTAAACTCACTATGATTCTCAATCTCCTTTCGATCTCATAAGACGAGCTATCTCCATTTTGCTTATGCTTTTCTAAATTGGAGTAGAATTGATGTAGAACTTTGTCAGGAGCCTTTTCTCCCAAATCAAATACCTGAAAAACAGTCATTTCCACATTGAACACTTTGGAAGATCGCGACATTTTGTACTCCACAAAGAGCTTAATAACCTTTGAATTTTATGTATGTGAAGAAACGAGAAATGTGTATGCATACCAAGAATAACAACACACTCACTATAGTCCCACAAACTGGAGTCTAGAGAGGGCAGAGTGCTCGCACACCTTACCCCTACCTCAAAGGTAGATAGGTTGTTTCTGATAGACCCTCGGCTCAAGGAAAAAAAGTCCAGAGCAATCCAGAAAAAGAAGTAACAAAAGTACAAGAAACAACAAATAGTAACAAAACAATAACTAAAACAAAATAATCAAAGTACAAGAAACAACAGATAGTAACAGAAATCGAAAGACAAACACTTTTAACTTCCTATTAACATTTTAACTTCATATTCAATCAAACAACGTCATACAACATGAGAAATTTACCTGATTTTTGTTAAGAAGAGTAGCATATGTGAAAAGAAGTTGTCCTCCTAGTTGACCACCACTTTTGGAGTTGATAAATACTAATACAGGACAAGAAGCTACTTCATAGCCATTTTGTATTTCCTTTTCTGGTAGAAGTATGTAATCAGGAATGTAATAATCCTTCAAATAGTTTTCTGATTGACAATCTGTAATAAGTGCTTCATGACTGCAAAAAAAAAGGCCATATGGTTTAAAAATTCAAATATAAATTGTCATGATGCCCATGAAACAATAACAACTTAATTTGTACTATTAAATCTTGGTAGAGTCGCACTATAAATTTGTGATATAAAACACGATTTTTTCATCTATTTTCCACTGGACCAACTCTATGAAAAATGCATGGTGGAAAACAGATTATCACTGAAATACTGAAAAGCTTTCTAATTTTTCCGTGTAAAAGCACTACTATTTTTCCTTTTTGCAATGATTTCAATTAAAATTTCTACGAAAATAATCACTCAACATTTTTCAATAGGAAATACCTTCATTATATAAAGAAAATAATAAAAATTGATGTCAATATCGATTATATTCCCTCCTTGGAGCACCATCTTCCAACAAATTGTAGGACAAAACTAGTACTTGAGAGCAAATAAGTTTTTTATTGTTCATATTCGGTTTAATTATTTCAAATTGTTAGTTATTGTAATTACTATAGTACTGTTTGAAACATATTTTAAAAAGACAAAAAATAAATTGTAAATAAAATATGAAGAAATATTTTTCTTTTTGCTGATAAAACAGTGTACGTAGCTACTTTAAAGACGTATTTCTCCAACTAAAATGAGGTTGTAAACCTTCTTGAGTTTTTTTTATATTCATGAAAGAATTGTATGGATGGTTGTCAAGAAGCATTCTGACTTATCTTCATATCTGATCTCGAACATTTCATAAATTTATAGAATTTTCAAGACTCTTCCTAAATTTATATATTATCTTTTATATAGGCATAAGTTAGCGTTTAGGACATAGTAAACTTTCTGAACCCTAATTGAAATTGAATTTGTCTGAGTCTCATAAAATTTAGAGTCTAAAAGTACTTTTAAAGTAGTATCTAAATCTAAACTAACGATTAAAATTAAAAAAAATCACTCTTACAATCTGAACTATGACACGTATATTAAGACAGAGTTATAAAAGAGCACCTTTTGTGGAACAAATTGCCAAGTGTTGATAAGTTTGCATTCTTGACCATAGTTGCAATCCTGTAGACAATCTGCTTTAGCAATATTATAAAATTTGAATTCAGATAATTATATCTATATAACTAAATTTTGAAGAATATAAAAGAAAACGTAGAATCACAATCTATAGTAGTACGGAAGATACTTAACTTGAGTAATAAACCAAATGTGTTAAATCACAAGTAGAAGTAGAGTTTGAGAAGTAACCAAAGTTAATATTACTGAAAACTTCCTAAGCTTTTCTTAATTATTAAGAAAAAGTAGAATTGATTAGAATTTGTGTGACATTAAATGTGTATATATAAAGACAAAAAAGTTAGGCAGAAAAGTGGATTAGTTGAAGGAGAGTACGCAATATTTATGTCTAACTTGCCATAATATAATTAAACTATAATCAGGTAAACCTTGGTATATTTTAAAAAAATATTTGACGGAGACTAAAATTAAAACGGCCTACTCTTGACTAATTTAAAGGATTGAAATGGTTAAAAATAAAATTTAATTAATGGATTGTCTTGAATCTATTCTCAGACAATAAGCATAAAACATCAACATATTAAATTTTATCTTGACTGGTAAACTAAGCACTCTAACTTTAAAAGTGTATATTTAGATATATTAATTTCGTCTCAATTGACAATTAAATAGTTCAACTCGTTCCCATTAATCATTATGTGTAGTGCACATCAAACGCTGATGTGATACATAAATTTTGGAGGTGTTTAGATGATCATTTTGTTAGTTGAAGTTTTCAACTGGTACAATTGAAACGAGATGAGGTGTCTAAATGTACGTACTCAAAATTAGAATGCTTACTTGCCCGCCGAGATCAAGTTTCACAGTTTATTCGAAGGAAAATATTTTACTCATTAACTCAAAAGCTCTTGAATCTTACTTCAAGTTCTTTCTATTTCTCTTTTTTTCTTGTTCTCTTTCTATTTCTTTCTATTGAAAATAACTAGCAACATTCCTATATTTATAATAATAAGAAATCAAATTGAACTAGGACTAGAAAATTTATTCTATATAAATTATAACAAACAAATTCTAACTAGACAGTAATTAAAATAAATATAGAAAATAACAAATCCTAAACAACTTAAGATTCTGCAACTTTAAATTATTATTTCAATATTTAGCAATATACTTTGATGTTATTTTCTCGATTCGTTAACGTATATACTTGTGAGTTATGACTAGTGCTATTCTTTTGATGAAAAAAAAAAAAGATTGTAGACGTGGCAGTCATCTATTTGCTCGTAGTTTCAACAAAAGGCATTCCTCCGGTCAACTTTTTTTGGGCTACAATCACTTAAATTATGCACTGATTGTGTGAATATTTTTATTAGGTAATTTCTAATTAATAATTTTCTTAAAATCTTTACTAATTTCAATATTTGGTGAGAAATATTAACAATCCAAATGTGCACCAACACCATTTAAGGGTGTGGTTTAGCCGCCAATGAAGTAGTAAAAATATTAAGTGATTTCTTCTCATTTATCTGTCGTAGCTTTGGTGAACATGATCATTTAATATCTATTGACGGTGATTTTCACGTAAGTTGACTCAGAAATCACGATTGTAAAAATCGAAGATGGTGTTTATTGCCTAAATGCTTCCACTTTCTTACACTAGTCTTATTTCAAAGTACTCCACAATTTGAATTGGCCCAACTCGTGAGATTTCTTTGTCAACCTTGTTAGTTCAGAAACACACAAGAGGGAAAAAAATAACAATTAAAATTTAAAACAAACAAAATCAGAGAAACAAACACATTAATTAAAAGGGGAAATAAGTCTAAATCCTTTGTGCCATTCCGACAGTCAAATATTTTAATTGTGAATTTGATATGATATTACTAAGTTTTTAAAAAATAGAATTTTATATATTTAAAAATTATGTTAAAAGTCTAATAATTTATGATTTAAAATATTTGAAAGTCAATTTTACTGCATAAATTGAAACAAAGAAAATATTGTATTGTGCAAGTTTCAATTGTCATCTATCTCTAAGTTTCAAAAGTGAATTCAAGAGTCAAAGTAATATATACAGTAATAATTATAGGGAAAAGGCATAAGTATCCCTAGACTATAACCGAAATTTCAGAGATATACTTAAACTGAACTAAGATCTTATTACCCCTAAACTCATTTTTTCCGTATTTTTGTGCACCTTTTGTGCTGATGTGGCACCTTCAACCATCCAAGTTGGTTGTGTTTGTACACACTCGCCCGCCATGTATGTAAATATATATATTTTTATTTTTTTAATTAAAAATTATTATTTTTAAAAATAAATTAATTTCTTAATTTTTTGAAAAAAAATATTCTTATTTTTTTCATCTTGTATTTAAATTAAGTTAATATTACATTTTTTTTAATCTTGTATTTAAATTAAGTTAATACACATTTTTTTACCTTGTTTCAAAACTTTATTTTTTACTTAAATTCATTGTTTTTTCTCTTTTATTTTTCTATTGAGTTTATTTTCTTTGTCTTTCATTTTGATTTGAGTTCAAATGTCTTGTATTTAAAATAAGTTAATTTTGAACGGATATCAAAATAAGTGAAGAAAATAAAATGAAACATAAAAATATTAAAACATTAAAATTAAAGGACACTTTTAATTTTATTTTTTTAAAAATACACATAATTTATTAAAAATAATTATAAGTGAAAAGATACTAAATTAATTAAATAAAGTTTCAAGTGAAAAGAAATTAAAATGAATATTTTACAAAAAAAAACAAAAATAATTAAATATATATAAGTTTTATTATCAATAAATATGTGTATTAACTAATTATAAAGTTACCAATAAAAAAATGATATGTCTCCAATTTGTGCACTCATCACTTGCCTTCAAGAGAGTGTGCACACTCTCTATGACATGTCGTCATTTGTGAAGTATTTATCCTATTTAAAAATTAGTTAAGGAGATAATAGAACTCTAATTAAGTTTAAGTGTGTCTCTGAAATTTCGGTCATAGTCTAGGGTATTATCCCATAATTATATATAGACTTACCAACAAATATTTTTTCTCTTATATAGAAGAGACTGTTTTTCAACATGTTAGCTTGATGTCAAATAAATTTCAAGTTGAGGGCATTTCTGACTTTTCAACTATTTTATTCTACGTGTCTTTCATTCCTGACTAAGCACACAAATAACCCACCACTTTGATATTATCGAGAGCCATTATTTTGCCACATTTATCTACTATACTACTTTCTCTTCTTCATTCTTATTGTCGATGTTTTTCTCTTGCACGAAAATAATTTAGGTTATTTTTTCTTCAGTTCGATACTTGATTACTATTTTCTCTGTGCAGTAAAACCTAATTTCTTATCATGTTCTTTTATCTGGATGTGATTTCACTGCTAGAAATTCATTGAGAATTATTAAATTTTTTGATAATTTTTTTTCTTTTTGCCTATTTCTAGAGATGACCCAGATGGCAAAGAGGCCAGGAAAAGATTGTCAATTTTATGACTAATTACTATGCTTCAAGCAATCCAACAAGCTAAAAGTACTGTTGTTGACATAGTCTCTGAATAAATGTGAACTCATTTTGTTAGATCAAAGTGGCGCCAAGTTTTCAAACATATAGCAATTAATCATCCTGATCAAAGAATTGGTTAGTATTTATCTAGCATCTTTAATTATTGTTCATCCTTATTAATAAAGTTTAGTTTTGAAATATATCAAGAACACCTTTCCACCTCACAAGCTATCAAATTGAGTATGTTATTGTTGTCGTCAAATTATTAGTAATGTTTTGCTCCATTTAAAAGAAAAAATATTTTTGAATTTATGCATATGACGTATCTTTTATTGTGGTCCATAAGATCTGATTGGAGAGCTAAGACATCTATCTCAAGATTAGTTTCATAAAAAAATATTTCTAAGGTTCAAACTTATTTTATTATACTTTTGAGATGCATGATTAGCTTGACTCCAATTAATATGGAATGGTGTTAGAAGGTAAAATACTGCCTCTTGGCAAGACATATTAACACGTAACTTTGTGGTGATTTAATTTGGTTAATCCATGCACAGAGTGAAAGTGGAAGTTGACTTATTAAGTAAATTTTCAAAAAGAAGTAGAGAAGACGGGAGAGGTCAAGGACATAATGAGAAGGATTGTTTTGTGACTCATGACCCACTTGATGTTGTTATGTGTTAATTAGACACTTCTTTTTAATTTGAGTGTTCTATAAAATACAACAATTGAGCACAACTATATTTATGTGATGATAGGATATGTTTTTTTTTTTTTTTTTTTTTAACTGAAATTTTATATCTATCATTGCCACTGAGAAACAATTACAATTTGAGAAGGAGGTTTAGACCTTGCCTTCTTGAAGATTACAGTAGCAATGGGCAAAAAAAGTTGCACAAAGGGGACAACTAGCAAAAGACTTCTCAAGGAGGGTCATAGTAAATCAGGGAAGGCTTCCTTTTTTTAATCCTAAAGGATGGAAATTGCCATTTATCTAAATTGAGGAGTCCCTTAACATGTGCTGGCAGACCGGATGTGTCGGTAATAACTATGGTAGTGTTGGTTAGATGACTATAAGAAGCAAGTTTGTCAGCCACTCTGTTGGCTTCCCTATAGCAGTGATTGATCTGAATATTGTGTCTGAGGATCAACTCTCTGATTTCTTCCACCGTTTCTCTCATCCTCCAAGGAGTAGACCATAAATTGAGAATGCTATTTAGGAGGAGGAGGGAATCAGTTTCAACTGTAGTAAAGATGTGTCCATTGGCAATACACCACTTCAGGCCAAAGAGGAAAGCTTATGTTAGGATATGTTAAATATATATAATTGTTGGCTTCTGATCGTGAAAGATATTATTATATCCTTGATCATCCACTCATCATGATTGTACATTTATACATTTTATTATCATTACTATTATTGTATGTCATTATTTTTTTTAATATGTATCTCAAGGTATCCAGTATAGTGTTATTAGAGGATCTGCTATGTCTGCCGCTCTTGCCATGAGGACAAACATCGAACATATACCTGCAAAGACGTTATGCATGAGAATGGAGATATTTTAAATATCATATAAGTTGCTAGCAATGATTTATTACTTATGCTATTGGGAAGTTGTATTTAAATTTTAAAAAAATTAATATAGTGCTATACCATTTTTTATCAAATAGAGATTCAATTTGGGACAACTATTTCCTCCCTTTTTAATATTATTGTGCGAATATTATACCATTACAGAAATCCAAACATGTCATATATTATTGTCTGATGATACGTTAAAGTTGTATTCTCATATGAGTATCTGAATAGCTTAATAATTCCTTCGAGCAATCATTTATGATGAATAATATTTTGTTGGGCTTGTGCTAGCACGGGCCATGTTCTTCTAGTATATATATATATATACAAAAATTGAATAATAGATATCGAGTTCACAATTAACCATCTCTCAAAACTTGTCCTCATTTTTCATTTTGGCACTCCGACTTAGCCTTGTTCTATTTTAATCCTTAAATCCATTTTTTATGTAGCATTTAAACACGAAATACTAATTTTTATGATTTCTTTATTTTTATTTATGTTCTTCAATTGCAGTTTCTTATTTAAAAATTGATTTGTGTATGTTAATTTTAATTAAAAAATTAAAAATTAGCGAATGTAATTTTTTTTTAAATAATAACATTATTTTTTGAGATTTTCTCTATATTTTTGCATGAAAATAAATCGACGAAAGTTCTTTGATTTTCTTTCTTAATCATTCAATTAAATTAAATAACACTTCATATTTTATTTTTTCTAATCATCTAGGCTATCTGAATCTAACACAAATACTCACTTTTAGTTTTTAATATAACTCAATACGAATAAAAAAACTCATCTTCAATACGAGTAAAAAAAGAGACTCTTGTTCATTCCTAATTATAACATTAAAAAAAATATTAAAATTCAACTGACTTTATCGAAATGTCGATGATTTATTATGAAAGAAAACAAATACAATATCATCTGTTATTTTTCACACAAAAATATAGAAAAACTATCAAAGAGAAATTATTATTTTCTTAGAAAGAATCAATGTTTATTTGTTAATTTTTAATTTCTTTTACTAAAATTAACTGACACGTGTCAATTTTTAAAATAAGAAATTGTAATTGAAGAGCATATATAAAACTAAAGAAATCATAAAAATAATATTTTCATATTAAAATGATACATAAAAATAGAATTTAACTGTTAAAATGAAAGAAGACTAATATAGAGTGCCAAATTTTTTCACAGCCTTTTTTCTATAGTCCATGTTCTTTCCATTTCTTAGTGTCACGACCAGAGTCTATACCCCGGAAGCGACACGGCGTACAAGACTCCGAAAAGTCTCATACAAGCCTCATAGCATTCATAACATTTGATATAAGGAAAATGGTACGGAATTAAAACTTTTCTTTAAATTCAACTTTATTTAAAACAACGGAAGTCTACTAGTCTCACATGGCCATCTAAAAACAATATCCGAAACAAAAGTAGGGACACGGCCCTTTACAATTGAAAGTCTAACAAATGTCTAACACATGAAAGAAATGAAACATCAAAGTACTTGCCCTAGATTCCATGATGACATACCAATAGTCTTAGAAGAACTCAATTCAAGCTTCAACTAGAGAGAATCAACTCAAATGTCGGAACCTACACTTGTAGTAAAATAGAAGAAATATGGGTTAGCACAATTAAGTACTAAGTATGATAACCATGCAAAAATCATGCTTAAAACGGACATTTTATTTGAAAGTCAAACTTTTATACCAATTTGAGAAAAATTCATGAACATAAGTATAAGAGGCATAATATACCAACATACAACTAATAACAACATTGCATGTTACCACTAATATGGCAAGGGATTTATATATCTTAAAGGACTCCAGTTAGTTGTCTGTTATATCATTGTAACATTGTTTGGACATTTTTTTAATTATTCAAATTTTCTAGTATCAAAATAAGTGTGTGGGGAGTTTTTAGTTTTATATTACTTTTTTTTTATTGATTTGTTTTGTTTTGAGGTTTAGATTTATTAACTTTACATTGCAATATTGTTATTTTTAAAACAAAGGATTAATTTTAATTAATAAGATGTTAGTCATATGTTTGTAATATATTACCTTGGATGTTAATAATTATAAAAACTTTATTTAATAATATGAAGGTTTGAATTGTTGAATTTGAAGTTCTAAAATATTTTTCATAAAATGTAGATAGAGTTATATACATTGTAATTTTCAATATTGTTTAATGTGAAATTTTAGGAAAAATATATATCACATATTTGACTAATTACGTAATTTTTTCAGAAAAAAAAAAAGACAATAGAACTTCTCGTCTCATCTATACTTCATAGGAAAGTGAAAATAGTAAGTTCTCAATCTATTTAATAGAATTAAATATTAATTCATGTATAATTTTTTTAAAATAATATTATTCCCTTATTAAGATAGCTAAAGCAAATCAATATTTTTTCAGGAACTTAAAACTTTTTTTTATATATATTTATTTTGTAACTCAAATATATTACTTAGTAATATTTACGTAATTTTTTTAAAATTTGTGTACTCAATGATATGAGCTACACAAGTAATAATTTATTTATTTTATTGTTTCAATATTGTTAATAATAATAATAATAATAATAATAATAATAATAATAATAATAAAAAAATTGTAGTCATTATTAAGCCACCTTTGAGCAACCTATGTAGCGAGTCACCAACGGTAAGGGATCATTCGGTAGGATATATTAAAAAAAATATAATCGATGTATTAATTTTGTGTATTAGTATAATAATTTGTTAGGTATACTTTTTAACCTATATATAATTAATGCTTGTATTAGTTATACACTTTATTGTGTTCTGCAGTATGTATTACTAGTACATGAAAATTTATGGTATTAGTAATGCAAGGACTTTTGATGCATGCATTAACATGATAAAAGACACAACTGCCTCTAAAAATGTTTTCTACATCTTTTCCACCATATTTGTGAGAGGATAATTTTGTAAATAAATATATATTTTTTTAAAATTATGTGATACATATTATTTTTAATACACTAAATCAAACAATATATTAGAACTAATTTCTCCATAACTAATAAAAACATAACTAATACAAGTATTACTAACACTCAACCCAGCGATTCCTAATGATTTTATTTGTTGATTAATCTTTCAACAACATTAATATTCAAGATCCAGACCATACTTTACAAGGAACTAAGATCAATGTGCATCTCTTTTTGTTAGTAATGTTGTGTATTTCTCTATGTTGTCCCATGGACTGTTGCGTCTTTTATTAAAAATTATATTTTGCATGTTCAATTTTTTAATGTTTACTTGATACTCCTATATTTATTTGCACCATTATTATTGTTATTGTTAAAAAAAAATTATTGAAATTATTTTTGTTAGTATTGTTTTTCAGATTGTTGTGCCTTGCTATTTCATCTGACGTAAATCAAGCAGGATTGACTCGATTATAAGGCTACTAAAGCAATAAATTGGGGCTTCAATATTTTCTAAAAATGTATTTTATATATGTATTATTAAAAAAATATCTCATGTGCTATTAGATTTGAAAAAAAATCGGGTAGAAAATATAATATAACTTTTTATCTTATATATTAAATCTGGATCGTTGTAATAATTGAGAAATTGAATAATTTTAGGTACTTGTAGTATTTTCCTTACTTGACTATCTATTTTGTTGCTAATTTATATCATGACCATTAACATGAGCCCACATTATTATTTCTATATATTTTTTTCCTTCCCCTTTCACTAGTTTTATTCTCTTATTATTCAATATTCTGAAGTTTCTCAAAAGGTTAAATCTTCTGCATTATGTAAAATATATTGTTGTATGTTCACAAAAAGATCAAACTTGTTTTTTGGTATCTTCTTCAAATTTCAAGCACAACACTATTTCAATATCATTATATCAACTTATCAAATTCAGTGCAACACTATTTTGATACCATTATATATATCAACCTCACAAATTCTTGATATGAGTTGGGTTTTATTATTCTAACTTTATGTTATATATATATTTTTTTCGTTTAAAATGTGCATTATTCTTTACATTCTTACTTCATAAGGCTTGCGTAGATCTTACTTTTTTCATACCTCATTTATAAGATTACAATGAATATGTTATTGTTATACCATATTTATATATATAATATAGTAAAAATAAGTAAAATCTCTGTATGATATTTGACTTTAGATCACCAATCTTGTCAAAACGATCTGGCACATGTTTGTTACCAAATAACCATCATAAATGTTAAATGTTCAAAAAATGATTGATTGCCTTAGATATCACCTTCACCTAATCACAAAGTCTAAAATAATTGTTTAAACGATCAAATATAATTCTTTATATGTTCCCAAATTGCTTCCTATTAGTTCATAGAAGTCACATATTAATTCTATTGCCCACTCATCTTTAAGCTGTCAGAATAGATTATAAATTATTTGATTAACTGATAAGAGGCATGTTACCATTAAAGTCAACTACAAAACTAATCTTTTATCTTTTAATTAATACTAAAAGTACAGAAAATCACAGTACCAAGTTAGCTGTTCTAAGTGGTGGCTATAGAACATATTTTAGTAGTTGTATCACCAATTATATCGTTGAAGGGACTGTTTGTCTTGTGATTAAGTTATACTGAAATTAATGTTTGGAATATAGTATCATGATTAGTAGTTGTATCACTTTCACCTTTCATGTTATTTATTTAAACTGTAAACATAATAATTAAACTAATACTTGCTGTATACGTACTAAACATAAGAAAATAAATTCAAGAAATTACTTATTTTCTTGAAAAATATTTTTCTAGAAATATTATTCTTTATATCAAACACACCTTAAATAATACCGAGCATATTTAGTATATATACTTTTTGGTAAGGTGTGGTTCATTGCATATTAAAAAAATAGATATAATAAGGGATATAATGTACAATATATATTTGATTTTATACCATATAAACTTGGATATATTTTTATTTTTATTTTTATTTTTATTTTTATCTCGGTCTTCTTAAAGTATTTGCAAGAAGAGTTCCGCGAAAGGGAATTTTATTTTTTTTATCATTTTATCTTAGAATTAATTATCTTAGGATTGTTATCTTTCTTTTCTTTTCATTTAAAAAATATTCATTCGATGTATGATATCTATCTTGAACCCTCCACCAGTTAATTCGAATTCACACATGATCATATTAAACAAGTAATTGATAAGGATGATTGTGAAGGCAAGTGATCTTAAGCTTTATTTTTGACCTTGTTTGAATCGAATTCTTGCCTTTAATTACCTGGATGAGATTTGCAATATGTACATCATATAAAGTAGAATTTCCGAAAATGATGGAATAGTAGGCTCTTTTCAACTCTCTAACTAAGGACTTCTATACCAATTCACTACTTATATGTTCTATTTGAGCCTAGAATTAATATTTCAAATCTAACTCATTCACATGGACGGGATAAAGTCTGAAGAATTACATATATACTTAATTAGCTAAATCAAGCTCTATGGACGAAATTTCTAAACCATAGATTGAGATTATAACTCAATCTAAATACACTAGCTAATTTTAGAACGTCTAATTCAGAAGTAGTACTAGCTTAAGTTCTTACGGACTTTAGTCTAATGTAGCTTCATCAATATTATCTTACCCCGCAACTATGAAAGTGAAAAGCCTTCATAGTTGCCTTTATGTGACTTTCAACTATTTCAAGTTTAAGAAGGTTTTTTCTTTCACGTTAAAGGTTTTCTCATTGAATAAGAGAGTCAAAAATTCAAGATCATCCATTTTTAATTAAAGTTATTGAGGGTAATTTCCTATCCTAAGACCCATTAAATGAGGAAATGCTTAGGTTTTGCAATTCTTTTTCTATTCCCAAAGTTTGAAATCATATGATTAAAGATAGAGAGAACTTATCCATTTCACCATAATTTTATTACTTTTATATCAGAATCATCTCACATTTAGCTTTCAGTAAAAAGATATACGAACATTAAGATATAATAATTGTAAGATTATTTATACATACACGAATCAAAAATTGCAACCAAACACAAAAATAAAATAATCTTACATTTTATCACAAAATTATTATCTTTATCCCTTATACCAAACAGAAATATCGTCACCGGCACCTCGTCTTAGACAATAATAATAAAACCGAAATATCCTCACCGCCACCTCGTCTTAGACAATAATAATAAAACCACAATTTGATGAGTAGGTTTGTTATGGCAATAGAAAAATATTTTTTATGATTCAATTAGGTCTTTAATTCAACTTGTAACATAATTAACAAAAATGTCAAAAGATCCCACGTTCTTACGTCTCTTCACGACTACTTCAAATCTAATTAATCATGTAATAAAAAGGAAAAATATACAAAGCTTAACTATACTAAGTATAATATAAAAGGAGAGGAACCTCTTTGCATTTTCTTCAAACCATAATTGAAATGGCAATTAATAATTCAAATTGTTTGTTGATTTCATTGACTTTTTTCCTTATTGCATTTAGTTCAAACCATGCAAATGGAGAAGTACTCAAAGTAGGATTTTATCACAAAACATGTCCTCATGTTGAATTAATATCGAAGGAAATTGTTGATGATGTTATATCAAGAGTCCCTAGCCTTGCTGCCCCTTTGTTGAGAATGCACTATCATGATTGTTTTGTTAGGGTACGTATGAAAAATTAATTATTTTTTGTTACTATCATTTTATAAGTGTGTGTTTTGTATGAAAAGCTCTTTTTAAAAATCGCGGAAAAAGATTATGGTGATGTGGCAAGTAACCTTCTATTTTTAATAACTAGAAATTTTGAGCTCAATCTGATATGGAGTAGAATCGCCTTTGGTAGTAATATTTTACCTTCAAAATGAGATCTGACAAAATTCCTGATAAAACAAGCCCAAAGCGGGTATTGAGTAAATTTTTTCATAAAAAAACAAAAAATAAATTTTTATAAAATATTTTTGACGAAAAAGTCATTTTTTGGTTATGAGAAAATATTTTCGCATGGAAGTCATGTTCCTTACTCTCTCGTCTTTTAACTTTTTATATTTCTTGTTCTACCTAGCACTTTAGACATTATTATTGATCTTCATTACTCAATATATAGTTCCATCGATCAATCTTTCATATATATTTCGTTTTAAAAAGTATTTTTCACTCATTAATCAAACATAAAAAAATAAATTCACGAAAAGAATTCTTTTGTGAAAAATTGACTTTCATCGTATCAAATACACTAACTTATGTATTTCCTATATATTTTGGTAGGGTTGTGATGGATCAGTTCTGTTGGATTCCCCAACAAAACAAGCTGAAAAAGATTCAATCCCAAATTTAAGCCTTCGAGGATATCAAATTATTGATAAAGTGAAGACTGCTCTTGAAAAATCTTGCCCCGGCATTGTTTCTTGTGCAGATATTGTTGCCCTAGTTGCAAGAGATGTCACTGTTGCGGTAAATATATATGTTAAATTTGAGTTTAAGTCATACATATTGTCAGTATATATATTTTTTTATATATATTATCAAGTCATGATCCAAAAGATATTTATATGTAAACGTTCTTAAAATATAGATTTGAAATATTAAAAAACAAAATATGTTACCTACTATAGCGTAAGATGCATGTAAAGATAATTTGATGGTATAAAATTATTTACTCATAAGGAGTATCATATTATATTTGAACTCTTTAATATATGCACACATCGTTACCGCATAAAGTATCTTTAGCACATCACTCACGATAAGAAAAAAAAGTTTTTTTTTTCATCGTAGATATGTGGAAAATTTGTGCTATAGAACATGATATTTTTATTCATTTTCCACCGAATCAACTCACTAGAAAAATGTATGGTAGGAAACAGATTCTCATTAATACAATGAGAAACTTTCTAATTTTTTCATATTTTTTTTTCTTTTTTCTGAAGAAACATGAACATTTTATTAATAATCATATGGGTACAATTTTGTTCCTCTGTTGATTCTTCTCTATAAGATTTATCCATGATTTGAGGGCAGTTAGTGGCGTATTTGCCGAATTTGGATGATTTGAACTTGATTTCTATAATTCGAGGGTCGTTAGTGATGTATTTTCTCGAACTAGGATGATTTGGACTTCATCTTAATAACTTGAGGGTTGTTAGTAGCGTATTTCTCGAATTAAGCTGATTTGAATTTAATCTCATTATGAATATTCCATGAATTTACGGAATATTCGAGATTTCGATCTCTTTATGAAAATTCCATTAATTTGTGGTAGAATTTTTGGGATTTCGATCTCTTTATGTAATTTTCAAGATGAAAAATGAATCACTCATGTGGGGAATTTTTCTTTTCTTACCGTTTCAATCAAAATATCTATGAAGATTGAGCGACTGAACATGTTTTTAGTGATTCTTTTTAATAGTGACTTAACTACGTTATCACAAATAAAATGTTCCGATAATATAAATATTATTTAGATTGACAATGTATATTATGGTCTTATTTTTTTGTATTAATTTAAATGTGATCAGGTGAAGGGACCATCATGGGAAGTTGAAACAGGACGAAGAGATGGAAGCGTGTCAAATATAACAGAAGCTTTATTTAATTTAATTCCTCCTTTTGCAAACATAACATCATTGAAACAAGGATTCTTGCAAAGAGGACTAAGTGTCAAGGACCTTGTTGTATTATCAGGTAATTAACTCATTAATTAATTCTTCTAAAGTTTAAATTTACATATAATATATTCAAATTTTTTTTAAAAAAAACAATTAATTCTTAATAAAATTTTTGACTTCGCCGTTTAACAGGTTCTCACACAATTGGAATCTCACATTGTTCATCCTTCAACAATCGTCTTTACAACTTTACTGGTAAAGGAGATACAGATCCCTCATTGGATCCCAACTATATAAAAAATTTGAAAAAGAAGTGTCCACCAAATGACCAAAATACCCTTGTGGAAATGGACCCTGGAAGTGTTAGGACATTTGATAATTCTTATTATAAGCTTGTGGCTAAAAGAAGAGGACTTTTTACTTCTGATTCTGCTTTACTTGATGATAGTGAAACCAAAGATTATCTCAAAAAACAAGGAATTAATCAATATGGATCTACTTTCTTTAAGGATTTTGGTGAATCTATGGTCAAAATGGGAAGAGTTCAAGTCCTTACTGGAAATCAAGGTGAAATTAGAAAAGTTTGCTCAAGGATCAATTAGAAAACCCCAAAAAAATAAAAATGTGATTGTCATTTATTATTGATGCAAGTTTTATTTCTTAATTGTGTTTGTCATTTAATATTGATGTAAGTTTATTGTGGTTTTTTTTAATGGAATGGCTATCAAATTTTAAAGGCAGCTTAGGCTATCATTCATATGCAAGAAACATAATAAAATTATGTACGGAAAGAAAACTATAATAACGCAGAAAAAATAATAATAATTTGGACATTTTTGTGAATTCAATAGAATATTAGTGAAGCATAATAAAACAATAGATAATAAATAATATTGAAGAACAAGATAGTATATGAGTAATTAAGATATAGCACCGTACTAATTAACCTAATACATCAATTTTTTATCTTCGTATCTAGAGTGATGTCCTTGATAAACCGCAAGTGTATCTTTCTTTCTTGTGAGCATTGATCGATCTCCTTATTTTGGCTTCCCATTCCTCAGAAGTTGTAGTAAACAAATCACGCTCTAAAACCCAATAATCACCAAAAGGAGTATGAGTACTAGACATGCTGATCATGTGATCTTCATTCCCACAAGTAGTAATTGCATTCTGAACAAAAGGATGATTAATTAGTTCATCCACACTCAATGATCTAAATTCACAAAACAAACAATTTATTACAAAATCTATAGCCATTTTAGAAGCATCATCGAAATACTCTTCATCAGGCAAATCAAGACCACAAATCTGACGTTGATATTGTTTAATCTGTCCCTTATACCAACTGTACTTTCCGGTAAGCATCTTTGCAACAACACACCCTACAGAACATATATCAAAAACTTGATGCTGACGACTTGTTTCTTCTTTGGCTGATCCAAAATCAGCAATTTTTACCAACTTGTTGTCCGGATAAATAAGTATATTACTTAATTTTATATCTCCATGAATAAACCCTTTGTTATGAATGTGACGGATACCCGTCAAGAGTTGATATGCATAGAGTGCTGCCACTGATTCCGGAATTCTTCCATTCCAAAGTATGAAATCTCGTAAAGTGCGACTAGGGGCGCATTCAAGCAAGAGATTATACGTCCACTTTGTGTATTCAATACTTTCGTCTTCCCCAAAACATCGAACGATGTAAGGGCAACCTTTTAATTTGTTCAAAATTTTTCCTTCTTCACGTAGAATAGAGCACTCATCTGTGTCAATTTCTGCAGATTTGACAGCTACAGCTTCTAAATAATTTTTGGCAGAAGAATGTGTTGCCAAATATACAGGGCCATTTAATCCAACCCCAAGAACATACTGTTTAATCCAACGTTTATCTGTTGTAATCATAATTATAGTTCTTTCAATTTAGAATTTAGAATGAAGAATGAGAAAAATTGTATAATATTAGGTCCTATATATAACAAGTTGAAAAAATCGTTTTCAACTGAGAAAAGGATTCCTTTTCCTAATTGGAATACAAATTTGAAGTTACATTATTTCCATAATTAGTATTTTTGTATACTAATATAATATTATTCGTAGTCCTGGTAAATAAAGGATTTACGTGTAATAACTCCTATCTCTGTCCAGTGTAAGAACATTGATAACTCCGTGAATGGAGGTTGAGAACTAGAAGCAATTACAGAGCATTTGAAGAAAGAAGAGAAGATTGTATTAATGTCTTGATGCAATGAATCTGTACATGTATGCTCTTTTATACTACACTATCAATGAAAGAGTGCAAAATATCTCTTAACAACTTTGTAACTAACTACTGCCACCTCATCAGCTTGTAACTAACTTTTAAATGTTATGCCTAACATAACCATACAGCTTGTTAGTTCTTCACTGCACTTGCTAACAAACTTGTTTAGTATTTTTTATTTTATTTTTATAAAATATAATGAATACGTAATTTATTTAGTATTTAATTTATTTTTATGTTGGAAGTTTTGAATAATGTTAAGTTTATGCAGTTTTCGATGTTTGAATGTCGATTGACATTATGTTGTTTATTTTGTCTTTGTTATTGCATATGTTATTAGAATTTATATATTTATAATAAAATAATTTATGACTTTGTTAGGATGGATTTAGTCAGATTCTAATTTTGATATCGAATATTAGATTTTAATGTTTTTAAATATGAGTTGATATAGCTAAAACTTCAAAAATAATTAAACAATAAATTAATTGGTCAACAAATGCGTACTACTTCNTTTTCCTTTCCTTTCCCAGAAACTTACTCACCTTAGTTGTGGCTCGATCCTCCCCTTTCCCATTGCCTCCTTAATGGTGATATTCGTATGTATGGGGTCTGACTTTTATCACTATTTAGTATTCTTCTTCCATCAGGTTATACTAACTCCTATCTCTGTCCAGTGTAAGAACATTGATAACTCCATGAATGGAGGTTGAGAACTAGAAGCAATTACAGAGCATTTGAAGAAAGAAGAAAGAAGAGAAGATTGTATTAATGTCTTGATACAATGAATCTGTACATGTATGCCCTTTTATACTACACTATCAATGAAAGAGTGCAAAATATCTCTTAACAACTTTATAACTAATTATTGCCACCTCATCAGCTTGTAACTAACTTTTAAATGTTATGCCTAACATAACCATACAACTTGTTAGTTTTTCACTGCACTTGCTAACACTCTCCCTCAAGCTTATGGTTGAAATACATTCTTCATTCCACATTTGCTTAGTAGTAGATTGTGTTGTCCTTGTCCAAGGCTCTTTGTAAATAGATCAGCCAGTTGATGCTTAGTGTTAGTGTATTTTGTCTGCAGTACTCCTTGACAGATTCTTTCTCTCACAAAATGACAGTCTATGTCTTTTATACGCTCATGAAAGATAGGATTGGCAGCTATTTGGATGGCTGCCTTGCTATCACATACCATTTTGACTAGTAATGCTACATTGACTCCCAGCTCCTTGTATAAGCCTATTAACCAAGTTATTTCAGCTGCACATGTAGCCATGCTCCTGAATTCTACCTCAGCTGAGCTTCTTGACACAGTTCCTTGCTTCTTAGACTTCCAAGATATTAATCCTCCTTCAAACTTCACCAGATACCCTACAATTGACTTCCTTGTTTCAAGACATGCCCCCCAGTTAGAGTCATAATAAGTTGTTAGTTGTGTGGTTTGTTATGCTGGCATTAGCAGTCCTAGACTAGGGGATTCTTTGATATACCTTACTGCTCTTAATGTTGGTTCCATATGTGATTCCTTAGGACAATGCATGAACTGGCTAAGAACTTGTGAAGTAAAAGCAAGATCAGGCCTAGTCATGGTTAGATAAAAGAGCTTTCNCATGAATGAGAGGAGATGGAAAATTTAGAAAATGACAAAAAAAGTATTTTACAAAAATACCTCCAAAATACTCCTTTAAAAATATTATCACAGTTTAAAATAAGCAGATTTTTTAATATTGTAAAATTCACATTTAGAAAGTGTGAAGTAAATTTTAATCTTCAATCGAAAAATGATTAATTGAAAATGCAGATATCAATTTAAACTTTTTTGGAGTGTTACAAAGTGCCTTTGAGAATCAGAAAGCCTATGACTGGGTATTTGTGGTCTCTTGAGATAACGGTGGGGAAAATTTTGATCCGAAAATATAACAAAGGATACAAATGATCTATTTCGCAATGACACTACTCATTTCAAGAATACTCAAGAACTTCAATGACANTGTCATGCGGAATTATGGACATGAACTACTCAACTCAAGGGTTCAATGATAGTTCTCATCTCAAGACTGCTCAACTCATAAGGTTCATGCAGAATTATAGGCATGAACAACTCAACTCAAGAACCTTCATGGGTAACATGTAATAGCCCCATGATTAGGAATATAATCTCAAAATGGTTAGGAACTCAATACTTAAGACTTAGAACTTGAAGATACTACTCCTCTCAAAGATACTCAACTTATGCAGTTCATTCAAAATTTATGGGCATGAACGACTCGACTCGGGGGTCTACATAATAGTATGGAACTCATGTATACAACTCTTCCCCTTTCTCATACTTATTTTCTCAAAACTTAGTTCAAATCGATAGTTGATCTCAAAGGATTCACAATTGAACTCAAAAGCTTTCTTGAACTCTACTCTTAACTTTCTCTTGAATGTAAATTATGAATTCAAGAGTTATGGTTCATGATATGAAGGATCTCGTCATGATAAAGTAAACTCATGAATACATTCTCCTCATTCTCATACTCACTTGCTCGAGTCTTGAAACAAGTTATTAAAAATTATAGAAGACTCCTCAAAAAGNAGTCTCACCATAATCAAGCCCCTCTTGTTGACTGAAACCTCTAGCCACAAGCCTAGCTTTGTAGGGAAATAACTCTTCTTGAAACACAACATGTCTATTGACAAAAAACATTTTGGCATGAAGATCATAGATATATTAACCCTTTTGTGTTGAGGAGTAGCCCATAAAAACTGCAAGAACAGTCTTGGCAGAGAACTTATCAGGTTTCTTAGGACTAGTAGCATAACACAAACAACCAAATACCCTTAGGTGAGATAAGTTTGGAGGATGCATATACAGTTTCTCAAACGAGGATTTGTAGCCTAGTAACCTGGTAGGAAGTCTGTTTAAAAGATACACAACTGTGAGGACACACTCTCCCCAGAACCTCAAAGGTATAGATGCTTGAAACCTTAGAGCTCTGGCCATATCAAGAATGGTTCTATGCTTTCTTTCAGCAACCCTATTTTGTTGTGTGGGGTATATACACAAGTAGTCTGATGTACAATGCCCATTCCACTCAGTAGACTCTGAAATTCAGTACTTAGAAATTCATAGCCATTGTTAGACCTAAATGATTTAACACTAGTGGAAAATAAATTATGAACTCTTGTAAGGAAATGTTTGATTACAATTATTGAGTCAGCTTTGGAAGTAATCAAAAACACCTAAGTGTATTTGCTAAAATCATCTACAATTGTAACAAAGTACCTCTTTCCATTATGAGTAGGGACCTTATATCACAGTGAATCAACTCAAATACAATAGTAGTGTTATGAACACTTAAGAAAATGAAAGTTTTGATTGTTTAGCGACAGGGCACCCAGTGCAATGAAAGTGGTCTGTGAAGTTTAGAGATCTAAGAGACTCATGTCTCTTTATTACATCAATTGGAGCATGTCCTAACCTCTTATGCCAAACATCACTAGAAACAGACTTAGCAAATACAGAAACTGCAGTAATAGTATTGACTAACTTCTTTGGAGTGTTACTTGGTTCCTCATGAAGAATATAGAGTTCATGCTCTTATTTACCAATCTCATTCACCTGACCAATGAAGAGGTCCTGGAAAACACAGAAGTCAGGAAAAAATGCTACCATACACTGTAATTCTTTGGTGAGCTTTGAAACTGATAGTAAATTGCACTTGAACTCAGGAATAAAGAGAACATTAGAAATGGACTGATATGTGAACACGTAAGACTTGCCAACATGTGATACTGACATTTTTTCCATTTGGTAGATGTACTTTATTATCTGTATAAGGAGGTGTCTTCTTAGCTTTGTCAACAATATCCATGTTAAATGTAATATGATGAGAGGCTCCTATATCAATAATCCATTTACTACTACAACTACTACTACAAGATAAAGCTATAAGAGAGCTATATGCATTTGCAACAGTGGCAATGTTTGCAGAGGACTCTCCTACCTTGTCACCTCCAGATTTTGTAAGGACCTGTAGTATATGTTGGTATTGATCTGAAATGAAGAATGTACCATTGTTTGACCCTACACCAGCTCCTAATTGATTTAAAAATGAATTGTTGTTGACCCTGACCTCATGCCCACACTCCTCTGAAGCAGTAGCTTGATTAGCATACATATTTGACTTCCTCTTAGATTTAAAATCTACAGGATATCCAACAATTTTATAGCATTGTTCCTTAGAATGACCTTTACACCCACAGTGTTCACACATAAGCAATGACTTCCTGGCTTTGTAATTTCCTCCAGAAGTACTGGCACCACTGCTATATCCACCACAAGATCCTCCTGAATATGAACCACCTGCTCTACTTGGGAAAGAGTTTTTAGATGTACCTGCTCCACCACTGTAGGTGTTGCTTCTATGAGTATACATTGATGTTCCTTCTATCACCCTGAGCTATTAGAAGCAGAACTGGCTAGATTTCTCTGACTCTCTTGGTCAATAATAAGAGCATAAGCCTTGTTAAGTGTTGGTATTGGACTCATCATGAGAATCTGACCTCTAGGAGTTGAGTAGGACTCATTTAGTCCCATAAAGAACTGTAAGAGTCTTTGATAGTCACAGTGTTCACCAAATTTCTTTGACTCTGGACAGGGACAACTAGGACAAGGCATAAGAGCATCATATTTATCCCACAAGGCATAAGAGCATCATATTCATCCCACAAATCTCTTAGTCTAGAATGATAGTCAGCAACAGACATAGTTCCCTACACCAGTGTGTGAATCTCTCTATGCAATTGAAAAATCCTAGATCCATTTACTGTATCAAACCTCTCTCTCAAATCTAGCCACACTTTTCGTGCATCTGAAGCATACACTACAGAGCTTAGAAGTCCTGATCGTACAACATTCATAATCTAGCTTAATACTACAACATTGCACTTTTCCCACTGATCAAACAAAATTGGTACAAACATGGACTTAGAAAATCGTCCATCTACAAAACCTAGCTTGTTTTTCCCTACCAATCCAATCCTAAAAGACCTACTGTACAAAGAATAGTTTTTTGAACCAGTTAACTGAAGAGAGATCAGAGAACTACCTGGAGTATCAGTGTGTTGAAGAAATAATGGATGCTTGTGATCAATTACTGAGAATACAACTTGACTTGAAGTCCCATTTCCAGTGTTTGTTTCCTCAGATGCATTTCCAATCGCCATTGTTGTTTAGCTTTACTTTTGATGCTTTCTTTCAATCCACCTTTGAACAGTGGTGAACCTGAACACCTTTTGCTTAGCTACTTGTTGTTTAACCCTTCACGATTGAGGGCTCTGATACCATGATAACTCCATGAATGGAGGTTGAGAACTAGAAGCAATTACAGAGTATTTGAAGAAAGAAGAAAGAAGAGAAGATTGTATTAGTGTCTTGATGCAATGAATTTGTACATGTATGCCCTTTTATAGTACACTATCAATGAAAGAGTGCAAAATATCTTTTAACAACTTTGTAACTAACTACTGCCACCTCATTAGCTTGTAACTAACTTTTAATGTTATGCCTAACATAACCATACATCTTGTTAGTTCTTCACTGCACTTGCTAACAAACTTGTTTAGTATTTTTTATTTTTTTTATAAAATATAATGAATACGTAATTTATTTAGTATTTAATTTATTTTTATGTTGGAAGTTTTGAATAATGTTAAGTTTATGCAGTTTTCGATGTTTGAATGTCGATTGACATTATGTTGTTTATTTTGTCTTTGTTATTGCATATGTTATTAGAATTTATATATTTATAATAAAATAATTTATGACTTTGTTAGGATGGATTTAGTCAGATTCTAATTTTGATATCGTAATATTAGATTTTAATGTTTTTAAATATGAGTCAATATAGCTAAAACTTCAAAAATAATTAAACATAAATTAATTGGTCAACAAATGCGTACTACTTCAAAAACTATCACAATTTTCTCTAAAAATACTAAATACTTTAAAAGCCTCATTCTCTCTTAGTTGGTATGTTAAAACCTAATTTATTTATTTTAGTAATAACTTTATGCTAAGTTCTAAAGATTTATTACTCCATAGTATAAAAAAAAAATGATAAAGGGTTCATAGTATGAAATTTTCTTCTTCGTAAATTAATGTATTTTTTTTAAAAAAAATAAGATTATAAATTTAGTTAAATTGATGAACTAAATAAGTTTATTATTAAAAAAAATGGGATTTTAATGACATGACATGTTAATTAGGAGAGAACGAGATTTTTGAAGTAATTAGTATTTTTTAGGACAATAGATAAGTTGAGTAATATTTTGATCTTAAATAAACAAAAGTGATATTTAAATATAATTTTCAAAATTTGAATGAACATTTAGAAAATTAATTTAGGAGAGAGTAACTTGAGTTTCAGTAAAAAAAAAAAATAGAAGAAATTAAGTCTTATTGGTTGATTTGGTGATAAGAGAATATTGAGATTTATTTGACATGAATGAGAGGAGATGGAAAATTTAGAAAATGACAAAAAAAGTATTTTACAAAAATACCTCCAAAATACTCCTTTAAAAATATTATCACAGTTTAAAATAAGCAGATTTTTTAATATTGTAAAATTCACATTTAGAAAGTGTGAAGTAAATTTTAATCTTCAATCGAAAAATGATTAATTGAAAATGCAGATATCAATTTAAACTTTTTTGGAGTGTTACAAAGTGCCTTCGAGAATCAGAAAACCTATGACTGGATATTTGTGGTCTCTTGAGATAATGGTGGGGAAAATTTTGATCCGAAAATATAACAAAGGATACAAATGATCTATTTCGCAATGACACTACTCATTTCAAGAATACTCAAGAACTTCAATGACACTACTCATTTCAAGAATACTTAACTCAAAGGGGGGGGGGGGGGGGGNCATGTGAAATTATGGACATGAACTACTCAACTCAAGCTAGGGCTCAATGATAGTTCTCATCTCAAGACTACTCAACTCATAAGGTTCATGCGGAATTATGGGCATGAACAACTCAACTCAAGAACCTTCATGGGTAATATGTAATAGCCCCATGATTAGGAATATAATCTCAAAATGGTTAGGAACTCAATACTTAAGACTTAGAACTTGAAGATACTACTCCTCTCAAAGATACTCAACTTATGGAGTTCATTCGAAATTTATGGGCATGAACGACTCGACTCGGGGGTCTACATAACAGTATGGAACTCATGTATACAACTCTTCCCCTTTCTCATACTTATTTTCTCAAAATTTAGTTCAAATCAATAGTTGATCTCAAAGGATTCACAATTGAACTCAAAAGCTTTCTTGAACTCTACTCTTAACTTTCTCTTGAATGTAAATTATGAATTCAAGAGTTATGGTTCATGATACGAAGGATCTCGTCATGATAAAGTAGACTCATGAATACATTCTCCTCATTCTCATACTCACTTGCTCGAGTCTTGAAACAAGTTATTAAAAATTATAGAAGACTCCTCAAAAAGACTCAAAGGGATTTTCTTAAAATGTTCGAAAGAACTCTTAAGACTTAACTCTTAACTCTACCTTGAATTTGAATTATGAATTCAAGGTTATGATTCATGTTATGAATGATTTCTAGGTGTTTAGAAGTAGTTTAGAGTAGTTAGAAACAAAATGGAGTGAAGGTACACTTTAAAGGAACTCAAACGGGACAACCGACGGAAAAGGAATGGGGCGCGGGCTCCAACTTCTTAACTTCAGAGGCATGATTGTGGCGCACTGCTGGGGCGCGCCCCTCCCAGGAAGAATTTTGACGAATTTAGTCTCTCGCTTTCTGATCCTAAATCACTTCTAATCGATTTCTTTTCTCAAGTTTTCCTTAGGTTCAATTACCCAACCTAAGTACAAACTAATCTACTCAAAATAACACTCAATTCACTAACTTTCATCTCAAGAATTCATTAAAAACCCAACAAAACCAGATTTAGAATGAACTTTCACTTATCAAGAACTCAAAACCTTCAACTTTTGAGAATGAAATTACGTTGAAAATAATATGATTGGCGTGTGGGTAAAAGAATCCAACACTCTGGAAACTTACATACCTCTTAGGGATTGAACCCATGGCAAAAATCCTCAACAAAGCTCAAAAATCTCGACAAAAGCTTTGATCATCTCCTTTTTTCTCTTCTTGAACTCTCAACTACAATCCTAGGCGTATATTAAGATTATAAAATTGAACCTAATTATATTAGACCCCTAAAACCTTACTAAAAATGAATTAAATTTGATTAGGTAAGGAAAAGACCAAAATACCCCTCACTATTTTCGGGTAACTTTTCTTAATTGGACAACCTGACTTCAAAAGGGCATATCTCACTCATCCAAACTCTAAAATTAGCAAACTTGGTGGCATTGGAAAGATAATTCAAAGACCTTTCGTTTGATATCTTATGGGCCACCTAACTCATCTTGTGCTAAATGTTATGGTAGTTTGAAGTTGACCCAAAACTTAGAAGAACTTAGGAATGACTTAAATAAACTCTGTTTAGTTCTTCTTGGAACTCAATGTGATACTCTAGTGACCTTAACACTCAAGAAACTTTTAGTTCCTCGGTAAAATACTACTCACAACGAAAGATGGTTTGAGTCTTAGTTTAAAAAAAATTCTGGGGTGTTACAGATTATAATTGGGTTGGTTTGGTTTTAACTTTAAAAAAGTCAATCCCAGACCAAATTAAAATTTATTTTATATAACTTTTGTCATGTCCCGAGCCTACACCTGGACGTGGCCTGTATTCGAGAATCATTACTGGTTCCCAAACGAACCATTGGACCTGGCTGACTATGACACATATGACTCAAAAGAATCCATGAAAGCTTTAATAGATGAACATTTAAAAGCTTTAAAGAACTTTTAAAACAACGTCTGAAAATACTTAAATATAAATAGTTAAATGTTTAATAAAATATCTGAGAAAAATATTGGAAACCGTTTAATTCTGCCTGCCCATGAAGCCTCTGCTATCTAAAGATTGGTGTTTCGGGGAAATTCCAATGACACCTCAAAACCCTACTACTATAGAGCAATAAAAATAGAGTTTTTCAAAAGTAGTGAGGTCTCACCAGAAGCTGATGAGTAGAGGAAGTAATCTCAATGGAACACATGTTGATGATCTTAAATACCTGAATCTGCATCATAAAAAGATGCATGTCGAATGACATCAGTACATTAAATGTATGAGTATGTAATATGACTGAATAAAATGATAATTGGACTGATATTAAACACATATCAAGTAAATTAATATATGAACAAGTATTGAAAAACATTTTTACTTTACAATAAGAAATGCAATAAAAACAATATAAGAGTAGAAAACTTTACTTTATGGGGAGTTTCTCTAACCGTCAACCATTACTATGATCATAACGATGATACAACATTTCACCCATATTGCAAAGGTCATCTTATACTTTAGTCGGGGTAGGATGCTAACTATAACTATGGATCCATCCAATAAGCCTTTTTGAGGCAGCGAGGAGTCGACCGTGAAGTGGGTACAATCCTATTCTACGTTTGCTACGTAGTTTTATGGGGCTTCGAGTTAAAAATAGACTCTTACCCATTTCGATGCTCGATACTACTTCCACAATGATCAATATCAATATGCTCAATAGTCCTCTGAGAGAACTTACTTTATATTACTTTCACTTTTCTTTACTGAATTAGTTTTCTAGAAAATCAATTATACTCTTTCTCTTTTCAACTGTCAAATAGTACATATGAAATCATTTGTATCTTTCTTTAAAAACTGCTTTCAAAACATGCATTTAAAACATATACTTCTCGACTCAACCTTTAAGTCTGAAATTGATGTATAAGAAATCTCATATAACGATCTTTATATACATGACTTTTATAAAGTTCATGTGATACGAAGCATGCATATCAATTTAGAATTCAATATGCACAAATAGAAATCAAAATCTCAACGATTAAGGAATTGGAACTCAAAATAAGAAACATAACTGAATTCAAATTTCAAGAAAACTGCAGATAGAACTCTAAATATATAATGTTTCACTGACTGAATTGAGATGTAGGGCCTGAGGACGAACTAGTCCATCACTATGAGTAGCCATGCATACCTACAAGAACAAAGTTCTTGAAGAAGTTTGAAGAGAAACTTGATTGGAAGCCTTGAAACCCTAGTTATTGTCTTCTTTGCGGTTTTCTTTTTGAGTTGGGGAGTTGAGAGCAAAAAATTAAAAGAAAATTGAGTACTTGGTGGAATATATTCCCCTAATTGAACTTAAAACGTAATTGCTTGGGTTTAGAAAAAGTGGGGGAAAAAAAAGAAACTCAACTTGAAAAACTATTGAAAAACTTTCAGGGGCCATCTACAGTTCGTAGTTTGATCTACGGACTGTAGATCCCATCCGTGGAATTCATGTTGACACCCGATTTTGACCCTCCCCGATAATAATTAATTTTCGAGCTTCTTTAATTTCAAACGATTTGAAATAATCGATTTTATAAAAAATGCAAAATATGTTTCAAGATATTTTATTCACTTTTATAATATTTTAAATATTTGAAATAATAAATATGTTTTGTATTGTTACGTATGTAACTAGTATATTTTACATATACTTGAAAACTATCTTGAAAATATTTCATTTATTTTAAACGTTAAACACTTTACTAATTTAATTTAGTTTGAATTATAGGTATGTTTTTGAATTAATTAGTTTGGTTAAGTTAATTGTTTTATTTTGTTAAAAGATAAGAAGCTTGTTAATTAATCTTGTTTTAATTTATCTTACTTAGATTTTAGCCGAATTTTTCAATTTAACTAAATTTGGCTATTTCTTAAACTCCAAAATCTAACCAATCTAATTTTATCCCTAACCCATTTAAAAGGACCAAAATTGGGACCTTTCTCAAAATTTCCAGCCCAACTCTCTCAATTCCCAACCCATTCCCCAAACCCAACAAAATTAACAACAACGTACAACAACCGACCAACAGCCCCACTCCCTCAATTCCCAGCCCATTACCCTCAACCCGGCCCAAATTCACTTTTTTCCTTCACAAAGAGACCCGACCCCTGCGCATCTCCTTCTTCTACGCGAATCCAGCAGCTCACGTGAACCATACAGCAGCAGTGTGCATTTTTCTTCTACCTCACGCGTCAATATCCAACACCTCCCACAACTTTCTCTGCAACAGCCGCCCACCTTGATCTTTTCATCCAAATTTTGGGGGATTTCGATTGAAAATCTGGTACAAGCAGCAGCTTTCCCTCCCCTTGGAGAAAAAATTCAAATGGATTGAATCCGGATTGACGATTTTGCCCTAAGCTACTCCAAAAATTCACCCGACTCTTCCAAATCGCGAGCTCTAGTTTTCCCCCCTATATATATCCCCTCCTTCTCCATTGTTCAAGGTTGAATTTTGGGGGAACGAAAAAGAACCTAAAGAACTCAAGCAAAAAATAGTAAAATACATACGAAACATATTCGAAACAGATAATAGATCAGTGTGATCATAGTGTGATTCCCCTGCTCATTTGTAGGAGTCTTTGTAATCTCCTTTTGGTGGTGAAATCGTCTTCGTGGCTGCTTGTCTCACCCCTGTTTCGCTGCTCCCTCAAAGGTAAATGTCTTTGATTTTAGTGTTTTAGTTGATATTTTGTTTGTGAACTAGGGGTCTCGTTTGTTTCTGTCTTTTCTTAGCTTGCATCCCTGTTATTTGTAGCTTGCTGCTGAAGTCTGATTGTGGAATGTTTGGTTTTCAAGTTAAATATTGTCTTAGTTGTTTGAAGCATGAGACATGCTCTTGGGTTCATTGTTGTTTTTTTTAGAGTATTGTTTTGTAATCTCGAAGCTAGTTAATACGGAGATTGAATGTTGTTGTGTCTGTTATGCATTGGATGCAATAGTTCGTATTTTCTCCCTTTTTTTTATCTCGAGATAGTCCTCTAACAATGGATTTCATTCCGCCCAGATTTAAGTTTAAAAAAAAGAAAATTCGTTGCTTGTTTTTTATAGCTTCTGGAGAGTGTGTATCATGGTTATAATGTTCTAAAAAGAGGGACTGAGACTAGCAGTAAGCTGCTGCCCAAAATACAAGTGCTCCAAAATCATTTCTTGTTCCCAACTTGTCACTATTGCTCATTTCATATAGTCATATTTGTTTGGTATGCTCATCTTTGTGGTTTAATCACTTCTTGGTACGTTAAACACATCTATCTCTTGATGTTATTTGAGCTTAAGAAAGGTTTATATTTGATGTTATTTATGTTCTTTGTTATCTGGGAAAGGGAAGTATATTTAAGTGGACAAGTACTTTTGATTTTAAGTTCTGAATAGTTATGCTTGAGAGTTGTTTCATTTGTTCACTTTTTGTTTCGAATTTCCTTACTTGAATTTATTTTATCTTCTTTACCATCCCAAGTAAAAATGGTTATTTCTTATGTCATGAAAGTTTTTTCTTTGAATCGTACTAATATATTTCTTCTTTCTTCCGTTATATGCGAATGTCACTTGAGTCCATGGGGACTCCACTCCTATCCTTGCATTTCGGGGATTATGCTTCCCTTTATTGAGTCCAAAAATAGTCGATGAATAGGTTATAGGCAGTAGAACGAAAACACAAGGGCTGGAAACCCAGATACAAGCCTCCAAAAGTCCTAAGATGGACAATATACATTCAATATACGCTATATGCAGCTGTATACACTTATATACAAGTCAAAAACGCAAAATACAGGGCTAAGGTGAAATATAGGTGTTCGGAAGCAAGAGATACATGAAAAGAGCCTATGCACATGCTGATATACACTGATATACACCAGTTGTATACAAAAAAGGGGAATTGGATTAAGCCCAATAGTAGCAGCGAATTTGGCCCAAAAAGGGCCCAAATTCAATTTCTCCCTTACTCTTTAATTATTTAATTGTGATTATTTATTGTTTGTTGTTTAACTCTAACTTTATAATTCTTAATTAACTTAATTAGATTCCCCAAAAGATGAGTTATTTTTTGTTATGTTGGTTTACTTTTAATTTATTTTTTTTGTGTTCATATATTTTACTAATAAGATCTTGTATCATTAATTGAATTAAAACTCTTTGTTCTTAAAAAGAAGAGTTACTTAATGTTTTTCGCTTAACACATTTTTAGTTCGTAAAAAAATTATTTCAAGTTAAGGTTTCTCCCAAATAAACTTTAGAAAGCCTTTTTTCAATTAATTAAAATAAAAGACTTACTTAGTCATTTTCTTAAAAAGGGTTAGTCAATTAATTTAAAATGATGTTCATGCGTTAATTTATTAAATTGGTCTAAATTGTTATTTCAAAATGAATTAAATAAATTCTAATTAATCTAGTTTTGTTAATATTCTAATCACTTGTATTTCGAGTCAAATGTTTCATTTTTGGGTCCCTTTCTCTAAAAAATAAATTAAAAATAAAAAATGCGTCATTTATTTAATTACTTTCTCAAAGTTAATCAAATATATTGTAAGTTATTATTTTTTTATGCTAAATCTTTATTTTTTATAAAAAATAGTCAAATATATTTTAGTCAAGTCACAGGTCAACCGCATGTTAGCGGACACTTCGAATGCTTAAACCCTTCTCGAAGTGTAAATTGAACCCCAAACCCTCTTTGGTATTTTCAAATAATTTTTTCTGTTTAAATCTTTGAAAATTATAAGTTTTCTTAATTTCTTTAAAAAATTAAGTGGCGACTCTTTTCTAAGTATTTTTCTTAAAATGTTTTATATTTAGAACATTTCAAAAAAATGATTTTTCTATAGATAGGAAAATTACGACACAACAATTCATATAAAAGTTTTAAGGCTAAAAAGTTCATTCTATGGGCCCACACTACAACCATAGATGGGTCCGTAGGAATTTGACCCAAAATTTTGACTTTTAGTACTTTTTCTAAGAGTCAACAGTATGGGTCGTAGCTCTTTTTATGTCACGCCCCGAACCTACACCCTGGGCGGGACCGGCACTCGGAGACCATTGCTGGCCCCAAGCGAACCCTTGGCCTGCCTTTCTTAACTCGGCGGAAACTTATCTCAAAAGCATAACTCAATGCAATGAAAGGTTATAAAACAACCAACTGATAAAATCTGGCCAAAATGGCAACTTGAGTCTCAAAATAGAATATTTACATATATATACACAAAAGAGAGACTCAAACTAACTGACTGACTGACTGACTATCTATTAAGCCTCTAAAATACTGAGATGGATGTTGGGACAGACCCCGCAACATCCTAATAAAACAAAACTTAAGAACATAAATAATTGAGTCCTCCGAAATGCAAAGAGGCTCACCACTGACTCTGGAGTGCTCAGCTGGATCAACGGTGTACTGGATGCTGATCATGGGTACCTGCGTCTGCATCATAACAAGATGCAGGTCAACTGACATCAGTATATGAAATGTACGAGTATGCGAGCTGGACCGCTAAACAATAACTTAAGCTTGAAAAGAATACAAAAGAGAACTTACCTTGGCTCTGTACAACTCACGAATAACTGAACTCAATATAAAGCAATGAGACACATGCAATATATATAAAGCTTGCAAAACTATTTAAAACATGACGTAAAAATCATATTTATAATATCATGAAAATACCATGCTTCCTTTCGAAGTCTACTTGTGCAATGCATGAATGAAGTCCCATACCCCCATCCACACTAAGCAAAACTTCTCGAGGAACCAAGCTCTTTCTACTGTGGGAGTTCTCTAACCGATAACCACCACTACATGCTTAAGTAGTGATGCTTTTACCTCACGTTGCCCAAGGACCATCTTATACCTTGCCGTGATATAGGAAGCTAACTTTAACTTTTTGCTTAATGGATCCACTAGCTTAACTTTCGTGATCATCTAAAAAGTATGATCCGAGAAATCCCATGTTTGGCTACATGGCTCTTATGGAGAGTGGAGTTAATATGAACTCGTGTCCCCAATTCGGTGCTCAAGACTACTCCCAAAAATACTTTAGCTCATAAGTGTTTTAAACACATCTTTCTTTAGTTGAGATAATTACTCAAAACTTAGCCCAAAGGCTCTTGAAAACTCTTTCTAAAAGGAACAAATCAAAACCATATTTTCAATATGATCATTGATGACTCGGGATATTCATACTGCTTAAACATTGATGGTATATCTAGAGACCATACTGTTTAAACATTGATGACATACTCGATTTGTCATACTAATCATGTTTTAGAAACTCTTTTGCAAAACTCATCTTTTCTCAAAAAGAGATAGTACTCAAACTTCTCAAAACTCTTCTGGAAATCTCAGTTTCCTCTCATCTTAAATGTGAAAACATTTGTAAACTTCTTTGGGAAATACTTAGTTCCCTAATAACTTTTGGGAAATGCACTTGACTCTTGACTTATCTCGAAACTCTTGACTCTTGACTTATCTCGAAACTCTTGACTCTTGACTTATCTCGAAACTCTTGACTTAACTCGAAACTCGATACTCTTTACTTGACTTCTAACTTGAGACTTTTTACTTAGCTTAAAACTCTATACTCTTTGCTTGACTTGAAACTTTAAACTTAACTTGAAACTTGAACCTTAAAATGAAGTTAAAACGTTCAATGAAGACTCTTGAAAACTTTGAAGACTTGTTTTGACTTACTTACTTCTAAGCTTGACTTCACTTGACTTGGAAACTAACTTCACTTGACTTTGAAACTAACTTCACTTGACTTGGAAACTAACTCTACTTGACTTGGAAACTAACTTTCCTTGAATTGGAATTATGAATTCAAGGTGTTTGATCACATGTTATGGAGGGATTCTTGATGTTTAGACGTACTTTGGAGTCTCGGAAACAACTATGAAACATAGGTATAATACCTAGGAACATGCATGAGAAAGTGGGGAAGGAATGGGAAAAATTTGGCGTCCTTGGCACTCTGCAAGGCGCGGGGCGCCAGACCTTGGAGCTCAGAGGATCTGCTAGGGCGCACTGCTAGGCGGGTGCCCCATAGGGGAAACTTCAGAGCCCCTGCTGGGGCACGCTGGCTGGCGCGACGCCCCAGCCCCTTTTTCCCCGAAATTCAACTTTCCTCTCTTGTTTCTCCATCTCTAAACCACCCTAACTTCAAGGGTTTCAACTCCAACACTAAGGATCATAAAATCCCTCAACAAACAAGAGATTCAACTCAAAAACACAATCAAATCATGTACTAAACCAACAAGAACTTCCAACAACTTCAACAACACAAACCAACAACACCAACAACATGACCAATCTTTTCTCAAAAATAAAACGAGTTTGGTGTATGGGGGAAAGGATCAACCCATCACTAAGAACTCACATACCTTGATAGGGATCACCCTCGACGAAATCCACGATGATCTCCTTGCTTGATCTTCCCTTTCTCCTCCACTTCTCCTCTTCTCCTCTTCTTTCTCTCTTATATTCCCAAGCCCTAACTCTCACTCTTACTCTCACTCTTCAAAATGGGACAAAAATGATCCAAAAATCAGTCTAACACCTCAATATAACCCAAAGAAATGATTAGGGAAAATACCAAAATACCCTTAAAATTTCCGGACGGATCCCCTGCCGACTGCCCAACTTTCAAAGGGCATAACTCGCTCATACGAACTCGGAATCGGGCAAACTCCACGGAGTTGGAAAGATCATTCCAAGGGCTTTTCAGAAATAACTGGAAATTCGCCTAAATCATTCTGAGATAGGAGTTACGACTGCTCAAAGTTGACCAAAAACTCACCCTTTTTTTCCATACTTAGCCAAATTTTCCAGATTTTTGAATTCTTTCCAAAAATGACTATTTCCAATTCAACTCTTCTTGGAACTCAATGTGCTACATCTAGGGACCTTAACTTAACACTCAAGAAATTTTTATTCCTCGGTAAAAGCTCACTCCACATGAAGGACGGCTCGAGTCTTAGTTCGAAAAATTCTCTGGGGTGTTACATTTTATGACTCATAGAAGTGATTCGTAGGCTATTGACTCAAAAAATTGTGTTGTGGTAGTTTCTGGTAAGACCATCATAACTTTTTACTCCAAATTCAAAATGAGGCAAACTTGGTGGCGTTGGAAAGAGGACTCATAGTCCTTTAATTTGATAGGTCATGGGCCACATAATTCATTATGTACTGAGATGCATGATCATCTGAAGTTTACCTAAGTAGAATCTTACATCAAAACTTAATCGGTAAGGAAGCTTTCAACGTAACTTTGTGTCAGGTGATTCTAGTGACCTTAATTCATATCCAAAATCATTCTCACACTAAAGAATTAACTTTAACACCTAAGAACAATTTACAAATCACCCAATACAACCTTATACACAAANTTCATTCTATGGGCCCAAACTACGACTATAGATGGGTCCGTAGGAATTTGACCCAAAATTTTGACTTTCAGTACTTTTTCTAAGAGTCAACAATATGGGTCGTAGTTCTTTTTACGACTCGTAGAAGTGATTCGTAGGCTACTGACTAAAAAAATTGTGTTGTGGTAGTTTCTAGTAAAACCATCATAACTTTTTACTCCAAATTCAAAATGAGGCAAACTTGGTGGCGTTGGAAAGAGGACTCATAGTCCTTTAATATGATAGGTCATGGACCACATAATTCATTATGTACTGAGATGTATGATCATCTGAAGTTTACCTAAGTAGAATCTTACATCAAAACTTAATCGGTAAGGAAGCTTTCAACGTAACTTTGTGTCAGGTGATTCTAGTGACCTTAATTTATATCCAAAATCATTCTCACACTAAAGAATTAACTTTAACACCTAAGAACAATTTACAAATCACCCGATACAACCTTATACGCAAATGAAGAATGATTCGGGTCTTAGCTGAGAAATTTTCTGGGTGTTCCAACTTTGATATAATTTATAAATATTTTCTTATACTTTTTCACAGCTTTGTGTTATTTTCTTAAGAAATGCTTTAGATAGTTGTATTTTGATAGGACTAAAGAAATATTTGAAGCACAAGTTAATTATATGCATGTTTGTATGAATACTTTATTTAAAAAAATTGAAGTTGAGAAACCTGAATTTAGTTTGATTAGCTTATACATTTAAAAATTTATCGTAAATAATTTAATTTGATATTTAATAAATCTGAATCAACCCGGTCCATATACACCCTACCTTCAAGAATGCAACTAAAGTCGACAAAATCTAATTGTTCAAAGCAGCTAACAAGTTTTAAAAAGATGTATGATCATTTTTATTACCTGCATTTTATTTTATATGACATATTATTTGATAGGATACAAAGTTAAAGTAGGCTTTGGACAATCGGTATGAAATTATGATTTTAAATTAGTACTTGAACATGCGATTTGAGATGATTTCAAATCTCAAATTATCAAAAGCATGATTTGAAAATTCAAATCGTGATTTCAATTATTTATTTTAAACGTAAAACTTGTAGCATATAACTTTCGATAGCACACACAACTCCAAATAGTGCTTGAAATGATAAATATTCCTTCATTCGTAATCAAAGATCTCAAATTCCTTATACTTAATTACGGAATGTCTATAATATGGATTGACATGAATAAGTGGTGGATCCAAAGCTTTAGTTACGAGTTTCCTGAAACCAATAGTCTTTGCTTATATCATTTATATATGTGTGTAGCAATAATGAAAATAAAGGTTATATATATTATTGCATGCCTTGCCTATATTTTATCTTTAAAGTTGTATATGTATTGCATATTTTAAATCAATTTTATGTTCTATTTTAAGTATATTGAATATCACTGATTATATTGTTATTATTGTTTAAATATATTGGATAAACAATCTAGTTTCTTTTATGTTGTAATATGTATAAACTCTGTGCTAATAAAAGAAAATAACTGAATATATTTGATTATTCTTCTACTCAGTCAATTCTATTGTATTGGAGATTGCATCAACTTATCATGTTTTGGATATGAGACTAATGTGATGGTTTATATATAATAATATTTCAATGAAAAAAGCAATTATTGCTCCAGAAGTTCAAACATATGTGTATGCTCATGTAAATTACAGAATAGTTTGGAGCAAACAATTTCTTAATTAATTGACAGAACATGAATTCAATAGAGTCAGGCATAACAAAATCAATTATTAAAAAGAAAATATAGTATTGCAAAAGAGAACAATAATAATATTATAACCGAAGCAAAAAAAAAAAAGATAATAAATTAAATTGGAACAAGATAATATACGAGTAATTAAGAACAATCCTAGTAATTAGTCTTCTATTCTAATCTCCGACCTCTATATATATATATCTTCCTATCTAGAATCATGTCCTCTGTAGGTTTCAACTGTGTAGTTAATTCCCTCTTTAGATCATTGATTAATCTCCTTATTTTGGCTATCCATTTATCACAGGTTGTAGTAAGCAAATGGCACTCTGAAATCCAATAATCACCAAAAGGATTATCATTAACCGTAGTAGAGATGTTGAACAATCCTAGTTATCTGTTGTAATCATACTTATAATTCTTTCAATTTGGAATTTAGAATGAATGAAAAATTGTAAGACAAACTTTGCAATAGAAAGGGTTAAACTTCAATTTAGAATTTAGAATTTAGAATTTAGAATGAATGATTAGAAAAATTGTATAATACTAGGTCCTATATATAACAAGTTGAAAAATTCCTATTCCTAGATGTATTTGGAAGACAAATAATGTCACCGCCATTATACTCAACACACAATCCTAACCAAGTCTGGTATTAAGCGTTTGAAAAGTTTCCATATAATAACAACCCCTAATTAATTTTAGGAAACTTTGGTAATCCATTTTCAATACAAAAACGCACAACTATATGTATATATTATACTTTTCCTTACTACCTTTATTCATACTTTTTCATTATTACAATATTCTTAGGGTTACTTGTTCATTATTACATTATTCTTACATCTTTAGAGATTAGCTATCTAGTTATGGTGATGTTTGATGTTGAGACATTGGAAAAAGACAACAAAATTCTTAGGGCCGCAATGCTAAAGAAGCGCTACGTACGCTAACGTGATAATGAAATCCCAAAAATAAGTTTTTGGCAAAGCATTTAATGAAGTTGCGGCGCATATTGCTATTGCTATTGCAAGCATCAAAAGGACAATTGATTTTGGAGATGGTCTTCAAGCAGAAAGAGATTTGATGTCCATTATCGGTGCTCCAAATCAATTGTAAATTGAAGAGCTTCTGCGTAGGAATACATCATCGGATTAATATTGGTAGAATAATATACGTAGTATATTCATTAGTTTATTTTTCTCATGTACTTATTTGTTGATGATAATGAGAAGTGAATATATTTGATTCAACTGGATCGGAGACAATATATTTGACCTAACAGAAGTGAATAACTTGCCCAATCCTATGTACTCTTAATTAGAATATATAAGTATTATATGAGTATTATTATTTTCAAAATTTTATTGTGATTACTTGATTGAATTAGATTGTGTGGCTTTGGACATTGTTCAAAAATGGATGGCTCAAGTCTTGAATTGACTTTTTGGTTGAATTGAGGCAAGTGATTTCTAAACCTTGTAAAGCTAGTAGAATCGTGTATTTCCCTTCATTGTGTGTGTTGGGGACTAATGAGATTGAGGTAATGAGTTCAATTATTCCATTTGATTGATCTTAATGAATAAAAAGGGGATTAATGAAAAAGGCAACGTGTTGATCATAATGTCTGTGAATTACCTTGTTGTGGATCCTAAATTTGTTGATTGATGAAATGTTTTGATGACATTATTGTGGACTTGAATTGCTTAAGTTGTTGTCTCTTCTTTATGGTGCGAAATTGCTTATTTACATTGTTTTTTTGCACCATAATGAGACATGTGATGATAAAGTCAAAGGGACATAATATATATATACACATCAAATGTATTTTTTTTAAAAATAATAAAATTTTAAAAATATAGGCATAATGATTGGTACCTGCCTGGAACTTATATCTTAGTGAAGTTATACAAAATAGAAGGCAAATTGATTGAAGAAGATGAAGATCTTGATTATTATTTAATGACCTTTACAAAGACTAATGACCTATATTTATACAACTTGTTTTTGACTAACTAACTTACCTAACCTTTTGTAACTAACTTCTTGAAAGTACTTCTAACTAACTTCTTGAAAGTACTTCTAACTAACTTTCAATACTCTCTTTCTTTTTAACTCTCTCAATACTCCCCCTCAAGCTAGATGGTACAAATATGTCTAAGACCCCTAGCTTGGATAGTAGATAGTCATGTTGAGGCTTGTTGATACCTTTGGTTAGCATATCAGTTGGCTGATTTTATGTTGACACATAAGTAATCTTGATTAGTCCTTATTGAAGTTTTTCCCTAATGAAATGACAATCAATCTCAATGTGTTTCGTACGTTCATAATAGATAGGGTTAGAAGCCAATTGAATAGCAGACTTGTTGTCATCACTATATACATGAACTGGTAACTAAACTTCAGTCTTTAACTCTTTCAACATTCCAACCAACCAAACTAACGTGGAAGCTAAGCTCATGTACTCAGCTTCTGCTGAGCTTCTTGACACAATGGTTTGCTTCTTAGCTTTCGAAGAGACCACAGACTCTCCAAGTTTAATCACATAGCCTCTAACAGACTTCCTTGTAATAGGGCAGGCTGCCTAATCTGCATTATAATAAGTTGTAATTTCATTACTACACTTACTAGATAGTAATATACCTTGTCCTGGCTGCCTTTTAATGTATTTAACTACTCTAAGGGTTGCATCCATATGAGATTTCTTTGGTTGATGTATGAACTGGCTCAAGTTTTGAACACTAAAAGAAATGTCAGGTCTTGTCATATTTAAATATAGTAGCTTCCCAATTAGTTTTTGATAGGCACTTTGATCTGTTAGAGGCTTCTCCTGATTTTGTCCAGTTTGATCATCATATTTGTTTGAAGTTAACTTTACATTTACATCCATAGGTGTTCCAGCAGTCTTTGCTCCTGATAAACCAACTTCAGAAATAAGTTGAAGTGCATACTTCCTTTGATGCATGGCAACTCCACTGTTTGACCTTACAAACTCTATTCCAAGAAAGAATTTCAACTCTCCTAGATCCTTCATCTTAAAACTTTGTTGTAAGGACCTTTTTGTTTCTTTTACTAGCTTCAAGCTACTTCCTGTTACTAAGATATCATCAACATACACCACAATTATTGTAGTTCCTTCAGTGGTCCTTCTTGTAAATAAGGAGTGATCATATTGACTCTGACTGAAACATAGCTTGTGTAGAACTTCTGCAAACTTTTGGTTCCATTGTCTTGGTGCTTGTTTAATCCCATACAATGACTTTTCCAGCCTGCATACCTTGTTCTTATTCTCCCCCTNACCACAGACTCTCCAAGTTTAATCACATAGCCTGTAACAGACTTCCTTGTAATAGGGCAGGCTGCCCAATCTGCATCATAATAAGTTGTAATTTCATTACTACACTTACTAGATAGTAATATACCTTGTCTTGGCTACTTTTTAATGTATTTAACTACTCTAAGGGCTGCATCCATATGAGATTTCTTTGGTTGATGTAGGAACTGGCTCAAGTTTTGAACACTAAAAGAAATGTCAGGTCTTATCATATTTAAATATAGAAGCTTCCCAATCAGTTTTTGATAGGCATTTTGATCTGTTAGAGGCTTCTCCTGATTTTGTCTAGTTTGATCATCATATTGTTTTGAAGTTAACTTTACATTTACATCCATAGGTGTTCTAGCAGTCTTTGCTCCTGATAAATCAACTTCAGAAATAAGTTGAAGTACATACTTCCTTTGATGCATGACAACTCCACTGCTTGACCTTACAAACTCTATTCCAAGAAAGAATTTCAACTCTCCTAGATCCTTCATCTTAAAACTTTGTTGTAAGGACCTTTTTGTTTCCTCTACTAGCTTTAAGCTACTTCTTGTTACTAAGATATCATCAACATACACCAAAATTATTGTAGTTCCTTCAGTGGTCCTTCTTGTAAATAAGGAGTGATCATATTGACTCTGACTGAAACATAGCTTGTGTAGAACTTCTGCAAACTTTTGGTTCCATTGTCTTGGTGCTTGTTTAATCCCATACAATGACTTTTCCAGCCTGCATACCTTGTTCTTATTCTCCCCCTGACTGGAAAACCCCCGAGGCATAGACATATATATTTCATCCTCTAAATCACCATTTAGAAATGCATTGTATACATCCATTTGATGTATATGCCACCCCTTTGACACAGCTAATGATAGTATGGTTCTTACTGTGACCATTTTCACCAAAGGGGAAAAAGTTTCTTTATAATTTATACCCTCTTTTTGGCTGTAGCCCTTGGCTACAAGCCTTGCTTTGAACCTTTCTACTTCTCCAGTAGATTTGTATTTAATCTTATAAATCCACTTACATCTAATAGCAACATTCCCTTTAGGCAACTCTATTAGTTTCCAAGTGTTGTTGTCCTGCAATGCCTGGATTTCAACTTGCATTGCTTCAATCCACTTAGGATCTTTATTGGCCTCAGCAAAGGAAGTAGGTTCTGTTAGCACAAAAATTGCAGCAACAAAATCTTGATAATGTTTAGACAAGTGATTATATGCAACACACTCATCTATAGGATGCTTCACTTGTGTACCCATATTTAGAGACATAAAATCTTTCATCCAAACTGGTGGATGAACTCCTCTTGTAGATCTTCTATTCACCACCGGTTGAGAATCATGAGGTATAGAACCATGACCTTGAACTGTCTCTTCTACTGTATCTTGTTCACTTTTATCAGTCAAATTGTTGTTTACTTCTTTATCACACTGAACTTCTTGTACACACCTATGATCAACCTTTTTTTTGTCAATCATTTCATCATTTCATCATTTACGGGCTTACATCTTGTGTTCAGCATGTCATTATCCAAGTTATTAACAAATGGACCTTCTCTTCTTTCATCTACAGAAGTTATGAAAGAAAAGATTGACTCTCTGAATATCACATCTCTACTCACAAAAAAACTACCGGAGGCCAAATCTAACATGATATAGCCTTTCTGTGTTTCTGAGTATCCCATATGTACTGCAGCCATTGTTCTGGATTCTAGTTTATCACTCTCAGTTAACATCTTAGCATAGCACAAACAACCTAACACTCTTAGATGAGATAGCATTGGCTTACTCCCATACATCATTTCATATGGAGATTTACCTCCCAGAGTTCTGCTAGGCATCCTATTTATCAAGTAAGCAGCTGCAAGAACACAGTGACCACAATATGTTAAAGGAATTTAACCCTGAAACCTTAGAGCCCTAGTTACCTCTAAGAGATGCCTATACTTTCTTTCAGCATCTCCATTTTACTGTGGAGTATAAGGACATGATCTCTAATGAACTATACCTCTTTTCTTAAACAAAGTAGCACACACAGAGTTTATAAATTCAGTTCCATTGTCAGACCTTACCATCCTTACCATTTTATCAGATTGTGTCTTAACAAATCTCAGAAAATAATCTAAAGCTACACACACATCTGCTTTACTTTTTAACAAAAATAACCAAGTCATCCTTGAGAAATCATCAACAACTATAAGAAAGAACCTGTTACCATCAAAAAGTTGTTTGTTTGTATAGACCCCACATATCCAAATGAATCAAATAAAAAATTTGACTACTTTTAATACTACTAACTGAAAACACATTCCTGGTTTGTTTTGCACAAGGACAGACTGTACACTCACTTAACACTTTATTCACTACTTCTGAATTAACAGGAAAAATTTTACTCAAAATATGTGCTGCTCCATGTCCTAGCCTCTTGTGCCATACATTCACTTCTTTTGCTGATAACTGTTGTATCTCTGGCTTCTTAACAGGTACAGTAAATGACTTGTGCTTTAACTAATCTTGTGTCAAGTTCCTTAGCAGCAAGTGTAACCCATTATCTTCTTTACCAACTTCCCTCACCTTGCCAGTGCAAAGCTCCTGAAACACACAAAAATGTGGGAAGAAAGTAACTGAACAATTCAACTCCTTGGTTACCTTACTTACTAATAGTAAATTGTATTTAAACTCTGGTATGTGATACATATTTGTAATCACACTTCTTGGAGATATGTGACATAACCCTGTATGAGACACATATGATACTTCTCCAGTTGGTAAGTATACAGGTTTTGGCTCTTTGATCTTAACAATAGACTCATCAGTAAGCATGTATATATTTGACACCATATGATTAGATGCTCCTGCATCTATGATCCAGGCCTGTTATTTTCAGAAACCAACAAAGCTTTACCTGCAGTATTAGCCTGAGTTTCATGAGCATGAGTTGTATCTTCTGATTTTGACCCACATCCTTGATTCTGCTTTAGCATTTGCAGAATTTGATGATACTGATCTTTAGTGAAATTGCACCCTTGCAACTGATTTGAACATTCCTCTATATTGCTCATATGGTTCTTCACAGGCACATTAGTATTATCTCCATAGTTGAAAGATACTTCATCAGACACATTCTCATAACTACTCTTTCTTGTATTGTTAAATTCATTTCCAACCATGTATGCTCTATTTCATGTACTGTTACTCACTTTTCTTTTAGACTTGAAATCTACAGGATACTCAATCAGCTTATAACATTGGTCCTTAGTGTGTCCCTTGCATTTGCAAAAGTCACACACAACTGAAAAATTCTTCTTGAATTTGTTAAACCCTTGTGCACTAGGACCTCCTCCAGTTCTTGAATACATTGCCAGAGGATCCACTCCAGAACCACTTATAGAACTTAACCTTATACTCGACCTACTAGATGTCATCTTTTGACATTCATCACTTACTATCATAGCATATGCTTGATTCACTGGAAGAATGAAACTCATCAACAAGATCTGACTTCTAGCCTGTCCAAACGACTCATTCGGTCCCATTAAGAACTAATACAACTTTTGTCTATTTAGATGATCCACAAACCCTCTTGCTTTTTCACAATTACATCCAGGAGGTGACACCAAGGCCTCAAATTCATCCCACAGGGTTTTAAGCTTTGTAAAATATGCAGACACAGAATCAGTGCCCTGTTGTAATGTTGTTATTTCTTTGTGTAGACTAAAGGTCCTTGATCCATCTAACTGATCAAACCTTTCCTTTAAGTCATTCCACACACTCTGAGCTGATGATGCAAATGCAACTCCTCCTAACAAGCTTTTAGACACTGAATTTAGAAGCCATGAGAGAACAATGGCATTAACCCTTTCCCACTGACCTCTTAGTTCTGCACTCACATCATCTTGTTTATAAGATCCATCTACCAAACCAATTTTGTTTCTTCCAAGTAATGCCAACTTAATTGACCTACTCCACAAGGCATAGTTCTCGATTCCTATAAGTTGGAATGAGATCAGATTCACACCGCTGATATCAGCAGGACTCAAGAACAAATGATGATTATAATCAACCCCTTGACTCATCGACATAGCTGGAATGGAGCTTGGATTTCCAGAAATTCCACCAACACTACTGGTTCCTATACTTTGTTCACCAGTTACCCCTTGAGTCATGTTTGTAATCTTTTTTCTTCTTCAAATTGATTTCCGGAAGCTAAACAGAATTATCAAGACGAACAGAATTCTGTAGATGAAACAAAATTCTCCAGATTTTGATCTTCAAACGTAATACACTGATGACTTCTTTAAATTTTTATCACCCGCTCGGATACCATGAAGTTATACAAAATAGAAGGCAAATTGATTGAAGAAGATGAAGATCTTGATTATTAGTTAATGACCTTTACAAAGACTAATGACTTGTATTTATACAACTTGTTTTTGACTAACTTACCTAACCTTTTGTAACTAACTTCTTGAAAGTCCTTCTAACTAACTTCTTGAAAGTACTTCTACCTAACTTTAAATACTCTCTTTCTTTTTAACCCTCTCAATACTTGGTCTCATTCAAAGAGGATCCATATTTCTTCCTAAGTTTTTAGATATTGACAACGGTATTGGATATATGTGTAATTTGGAGCAAACATGCTAAAACATAAACTATTTTATAATTAATTGACAGAACATCGATAGAGTCGAGCATAACAAAATCAAGGAAAATACAATAAGACAGAGAACAGTAATAATATATAATATTATAATCGAAACAATGAAAACAATAGGTACTAAAAATAAAATCGGAGAACAAGATAGTATGTGAGTAACTAAGAACAACCCTGATAAGGGAATCAAACATTGCTCAACTACCTACTAATTAACCTTCTATCCCAATCTTCAATCTCCACATATATCTTCCTATCTAGAGTCATGTTCGCTATAAGCTGCAAATGTGTCTTTCTTTCCTTTGATTGATCTCCTTATTTTGGTTTTCCATTCCTTAGAAGTTGTAGTAAACAAATCACGCTCTGAAATCCAATTATCACCAAAAAGATTATCATTAACAGTACTAGAGAGTCTAATCAAGTGTTCTTCATTCTCAGGAGTGCTAATTGCATTCTGAATAAAAGGATGATTAATTAGTTCATCGACACTCAATAATCTACCTGTAAAATCACAAAACAAACATTCCGTCACAAAACCTTTAGCCATGTTAGAAACATCAGTGTCTATAAGCTCTTCATCAGGCTTATCAAGACCACATATCTGACGTTTATATTTGTTAATCTGTCCCACATACCACGTGGGCTTCCCGGTGAGAATCTTTGCGACAACGCACCCTACAGAACAAATATCAAAAATCTGATGCTTGCAACTTGTTTCTTCTTTGGCAGATCCAAAATCAGCAATTTTTACCAACTTATTGTTCGGATAAATAAGTATATTGGTCAATTTTATATCCCCGTGGATATAACCTTTCTTATGAATGTGACCGATACCCTTCAAGAGTTGATAAGCATAGAGTGCTGCCATTTGTTCTGAAATTTTTCCATTAAAAAGTATAAAATCTAGTAAAGTGCCACTAGGGGCGCATTCAAGCAAGAGATTATACGTCCACTTTGCATATTCGACGCTCTCGTCTTCCCCAAAACATCGAACGATATAAGGCGAACCTTTTAATTGGTTCAAAATTTTTCCTTCTTCTCGTAGCACAGAGTACTCATCCGATCCAATTTGTGCAGATTTGACAGCTACAGCTTGGGAATAATTGTTGGCAGAAGAATGTGTTGCCAAATATACAGGGCCATTTAATCCAACCCCAAGAACATACTGTTTAATCCAACGCTTATCTGTTGTAATCATACTTATAATGAATGATGAGAAAAATAGGTGGTATATATAACAAGTTGAAAAATCCGTTTCCAACTCACAAAGGGATTCAGAGAACAATAAAAGTTGAAAAATCCGTTTCCAACTGAGAAAGGTATTCGTAATTGGAACACAAATTTGCAATTCTTACTTTTGAATAGAGGCAAAGAAGCCATGATGTATACAACTACTAATTGTATCTCGTACGATATCATTGATTTCATACTTGAAAGAAAATCCCAGAGCTCTCAATTTCTTTGATGAAATCTCTGAGGGGATTACTGAATCATGTCCTCCGTCATGATCTTGCCTGTAAACACAGAGAATTAGACTATAAACTTCATGTGGATTATTTNTGCTTTAGAATTCCCCTTACATGCTTGTACATTCCATGTACTGACGCAATTTGGCTTGCATTGTTTCATGATGCAGACACAGGTAGCTAGGGTCATCAACAGGCGCTTCATTGATACCACTTGCAATTTGAATTAGCTATGGTGAGCCTCCTTGCTTTCGGAGGATTCCATTTACTTTCAGTTTTGTCAGGATGTTGTGGCTCTTGTCCCGACTTCCATCTTTGTCATTTAGAGGCTTCATAGATAGACAGTAGAGTTTGAGAAGTCTGTTTCATTTATTTTGTTAAATGTTTTAAAGACTTGAGTTACCTATTTCTGGCTAGTTGAATATATTATTATATTCAAAGCTAATCATTTGAGTTAAAGCTTGTATTGAGTTCAATGAATTTTATTCAATTTTAAGCTTTGTATGCTTGAGTTAGTCTTCCGCTTGTAGTCAGTCAGGATGAGGGTTCGCGTGGGGACCAGCAATGGTTCTTGAGTGCCGGCCACGTTCAGGGTGTAGGCTCGGATTGTGACAGTATCGTATTGTATTATTTTAATGAATACAATGTTTGGATAGATTGTATCGTTCTACGTCGTTACATAATGTGCACTTCAACAATTTACATGATAAACCTATAAGAAAAATATAATGCGAGGTAGAGCTACTGTGAAAATATATAATAAAATATGAAATATGATTATTAAATGTTAAATTTTTTAAAAGATATAAAACATAAGTTTAATTTATACATAATTTTTCAAGTATTAAGAATCACCAACCCTTTATTTTATATATTTTCAAATATATACTTTATTAAATAGTTAACTTCAACTTCAAGGATCAAAATCGCACACTTTAAATAATTGAAGGTTAAATATGTATAGTCAAATAACACAAAAACTAAAAATTTGTATTATGCAATAATATAAGATTAAAAATCACTATTTTAATAAATAAAGATAAAATAAAACAAGAATATCAAGATAACAATGCAAACATCATATATATATACTAGTAGGGAGGCCCATGCATCGCACGGGGCACGAAGCCCAACAATTTATGTATTCTGAAATCTTAAATTTTATTTAATCTCTAACCTTTTGTCATAAAGGAATAAAATGAAGGTGGTAGTAGTAATTGACAAGAAAAAAAAGTTAATACATAAAGGCTACTCAAATAGAAATATCATGTAAAGCATAAAAAATTCATATTGTTAAAGAACTCTCAGAACACGTCTTATCTCATAATAATCGCAATACATGAGAAATAATTTTTAAAAGATTGACAGAATTTGTAAATATAGTTTCGAATTAATATCTCAAAAGGTCACTCAATTTTCAGAATTTATCTAGTAAAGTCATTAAACTTTATTTTGTATCATTAAAATCACTAAACTTAGACATTTCTATCAATAAAATTACTCAATCAAATTTATCACTAAAAAAAGTATTGGCATAGCAAAATTATTATTATTTTTTATATCATATAAATATGAATCCCACAAATAACTAAAATTAAAGAAATCTCATTAACAACTTTTCACTTCCTCTCTCAAAACTTTTTTTAAAAAAGAAAAACTAAAATGTATGTGAGCTCTACTTTCCTGCCGTTTGATTTGCATTTTCTTTTAGCATTGTAGATGGATTTGTTTTTTGATCTCTCTGTTTTGAACATATTTTGATTTGTTGCATATGTTGTAGCCTCACATGTCCGGTTGTCAGAGCATCAAGATGTCTTGCTTTCATTTGCCTCAGTAGTTGTCCAAATAAATTTCTTTAGTTGAAATGATCATTTCCTCTGAGCAGGAGTTATAGTCATCAGCTTGGTTGGTAATCATACTTTTTGCCACTTCAAAAATTACAAAAAGTTTTGGAGTATCTACAAAAAACAAGAAAACACCTATGAACTAAAATAATCTGTGAGAAGCAAAAAGTAAATATCTAGACTGAAATAACAGAATGCAAGAAATCAAATGAGAGAAGCATTGAAGATAGGGAACCAAGGATCTACAAATCATGAAGAAATATAGTCACCTCCATCTCTTTGTTGTCATTATTTTAAGAGCTTAGCATGTCCTTTATTCTAATTGATAGACCATAGCTCCTGCCATAAATTTTACAAATTAAGCAAATCTTAGTCATAGAAAATACCAAATCAAACTTAATTTTCATACTTATAAAAAAAGATTGAAAATGAATGTGATAAGTATAAAAAAGACTATATGTAAGTTGGGTGACAGAATACTAACATGAATATATAGTTTCGTTGTTCTACACCAAAATACTTTTGGATCATTTCCTTTATTCAAGTTATGCTAATGTGCCGTTAAATGATTAGGTCTTCATGGCTGGTAATGTTCTTTCTTTCTTTTATAATATAGATTCCAATGCATCTTCTATATGATTTTAAAGGTTCCCAATGGTACTATAATTCTACACCTAAATTTTTTTTGAATCCTCTTGTTTTCATTTGTTGATTTGGTTCAACTATTCTGATATTAAAAGCTTATAATTTTATGTACTTAGTTTTCCTATTAGCTTTCATCTGACTATTTATTATTCAGTACACTAAGAAATTATGAATTAGTTCTCCAACACAAAGCAATTCTTTCAGACTAACTAACAATTAAAGTTTTTACACCATGCCAACAAAGTAAGCAAAACAAATTGAAACAGGGAGAGGTATAAGAATTTATCCTCAATGGTACAAGCTTCAGCATGTCAACTGAACAAATTCCTTTACTAAGGTGTCTTTGAGCTATAAAGCATGTTATCAGTGATGTCAAAGACCCAAGACCTCTCTTAGGAATTAAGTCATATATATGGTACGCCAAAGAAAATCTTCACATTCAAATAGAAATTAAGTGAAGAAACACATATATGCAAATCCAGTTATATTAACAATACAACCAAGTCTTGAAATGATTGTTTTTTTTAAAACTCAAAGATCAACAAGGTATCTAGAGTGTCTGAAACATTTGAGATTAAAGAAATTTATGTATTTACCTTTAAGTTAAAGGATAAATCAATTACTTTGTAAAATTACTCTCACCACTGAACAACTCTTCTCAACATAAACTTATTTTACTTTCCTCTCCCAGCTAAGAAAGAAGTTGGTTTACCAATGACAGAGTCAACCATTAGCTCTTAAAAAGATCATGTAGAAGGGACATACATGTCAAGTTATTTACTGTATAATTAATTGAAATTCATACCAACGTGCACGAAAAACAGAAGTGCATAAAAGAACCATAGTCATAGAGAAAGGGAAACAAAAAAGGAATCTTAAGCTCACAACTACTCATCCAGACAATTCCACAATGAACCAATTGAATGGAATTAGGAGAATACCTTAAAAGGAAGAGCAAATGGTACTAACAACGCAACAATACTTGTTGCTCGTCAAAAGTCATTAAACCTGTAGAAATCGAAAAAAAAAACCATTGAAATTTAGTAATTAGGACTAAAATTTTCAATAGTGAAGGGAATGGAGCTTGGTGTCGCAGTTATTTAAAAGATTGTACAAATGAAAAAGTAAAGATTTGGTCACCACTTGTTGTTGACACAAACTGTAATCTTACAGTAGTTAACAAAGAGAAAAAAAGGAGCTTTAGAAAGCAAAAATTGATATACTAATAATAAAATATCATGTTTTCGATTCTAAAAATTGAAGCTGCCATAAAATTCTTCTAGCTGTTTGAAGAAGTGACGATTCAAATCCTTACCTCTATATGAACCACCCATTGCTCTGTCAAGCAACTTTGTTGTAGTGTTCACCCATTATTCCCCTTGAACTCCAAATAACACTATCTGCATTTCGAGATCAATTGAATTTTTAACTTCTAATGTCAAAATATCCTTTAAAATTCTGTAAGTTTCGATTTCAAAATTTATACAAATGCAAAATTAACCTACATGCAACAATTGAGGAATGTAAATTAACATTATCTTCTAAATACTAATTTAGCAGGCAAATGTGTATAAAACTACACAATCAAGAAGCGGAGGAAGATAGAGTGAAGAATAAAGCACTCATCAACACATGGATTCAACAATAAAGCAGCAAAAAACAAATTGACAAACTCACAGAAAATAAATGAAACATAATAAGAGTGACCGATGCAACAGAGGTCAACTGAATATTTTTTTAATAACTTTCATTTACATCCACATAAGCTTCATATATCTTATACAATACGTATGATCCCTTAAGCAATTTCTCCAACAAACTAATATAACATAATTCATTATCAAAATGTCAAGAACTTGGTGAGAGTGACAACTTTTAAGGAGAACACAAACATTAAAAATTCAATTCACAAAACTGTCAAAATAAACGACAATCAAACATGATTGATGTATTAATGTCTAAAGGATATAAATCCCAAATCAAGGCAGATTTGGTACAAAAACCAAGCATATCATACTAACACACTTTATATAATGCATCACTAAAAATTATCTTTCACTTCAAGTAGACATGCAATATATGTGTTATCATCTTTCATTTTTTTTATAAGGTGAAGAACTTATGGTATGGCATACAGATGAAGACATAATCAACTAATACCAATTCTATCTAGGGAAACAAAAGTCCAGATTAAAAAAAAAGGTTTTCTGAGGTGCAAAGTGAAGTAGAATTCATGAAAATAATGCTCTTTATCATGTAAAAACAATGGACTATGCATATCGAGGAGTTCGTCACAATCATATATTATCCATATCTTCCAAACCCATATGCCCACAAATGAAAATTCAGAACCTTTTTACATTTTCTCATAAGATGTAGTTGCTTTATTTTGATAGCTAATGTCACACATCTCTCTATTTCTTGACTGTTTCTTTTACCTCTTCATTTAAAAGACAGTATGGTCTACAAACACCCAGTGTTCACACAGGAGTCGATGTGATGTAGGCAGTCTAACCTAACGAAAGCATATATAGTTGATTCCATGATTTGGGGCATCTTACTTGTAACATGTCATTGTACAGTCATGCCAATTTTAAAAAAAAAGAATACATGTTTGTCAGAACTAATAGCTGTAGAGCTAATCTTTGTAAATGTGTCTCCCTAATTTAGAGATACAAAAGCTTTGTAATGAGTCGAAGCACCGAAAAGGCACACAAAAATGAAGGCAAGACAACAAATTAGTCTAACCAATTTATCATGGCACAAAACAGAATTGAGTGTAAATTTACTTTTGCACAACAATTTCTTTTTTCAAAAAAGGAATAGAACACCATACCTATGAGCATCTTCTTGCATTCAATTGAGGATCATTGAAAACCCTAGCTTCCTGAAGAATAACACCCTTTTCAATCCCCATAAACAGGAAATTAAATAGTCCGTTGTATTGTCATAGATTTCCAATATGAAAATGCCATTTCATCACTAAAACGCATGTTGAACAAAAAAATTGTTGCCTCCTAGACTTCTAAATGAAACAAAAAGGCGTATATATAACATGCAATGAGATGAGCTACCATAAAATACATAAGCTCGACAAAGTAAAATAATAAAAGTTGCTGTTTTTCAACAATTTAAATCATAAACTTAAAAACTATGAACTTATCGTAGGAGGAATATCAATGGTTGAAATCTTTGTTAGAACTTATGATCAGCCACTTTATTTTGCTAAAGAATATGACAATTTTATCTATTAATTAACATCAATTTGACAGGAGAAAATTCATAGACCTTAGTAGCTATGAGATCCAATTTTGCTCCTTTAGAGTTATGTATTGGTGAGGTGGGGTGTTTCTTCTGCTGAGTGGTACACGTGGTGTGCTAAAGAAGATTGTGCAATCACACGTGTTATTAACAGGAAAGAGCAAGGAAATTTAGTGCAGTCCAACTCTAAAGTACACTTTATGTGATGACAACATATTTTATGTTGTCAATTATCATGATTTATAGTATTTTTACGATAGATTCACTTCAAGAATCAGTGGAAATTTTTGTATTTTTGAAAACATATTTTATGTTGTCGATTATCATAATTTATAGTATTTTTACGCAATTTTTAAATATAAAAAACACTAAAAAAAAGACAAATAATTTAAAATGAACTCAATATATGTTATTTTTGTTGTCTCAATTTATGTGACACAAATAAAATTTGGAGAGTCATCCAAATTTTCATATTTTTTTAAAAAATGTTTTCAGTTATTAATTATTGTGATTTATAATATTTTTATGTAACTTTCAAATAACCTACATTACTGGTCACTTTGTCCTAATTTATGTGATATGGGTAAAATTACAAAATTAACCCTTTTAAAATATCTGAAGATATTTTAAGTTGTTAATTATTATTATTTATAATACTTTTTTGATAATTTTAAAATGATATGTGTTATTTTTTTTTGTCCCAATATATGTGAGCCTGATAGAATTCTGAGAGTGAACCTATTTTATTATATAGCTTTTAAATATTTTAAATTGGTAATTATTGTAATTGTTAATGCTTTTTAAGTCATTTGTAAATGATATATGTTGCTTCCTTTGTCCCATTTTATATAGTATAAATAAAATTCCCGAAAGCAACTGGATTTTTAATATATTTTTTTAAATATTTTAAATTATTAATTATTGCGATTTATAATAGTAAAAAAAAATTAAATAGAAAATGTACAAAACTTGTATCAGCCTAAAAAATGACCACGATAATTCGAATCCTACAGAAAGCAATAAGGTTGTACGTAATTTTTAAATACTTAATATATATTACTCCGCTTGTCTCAATGTATGTAGCATAGATAAAATTTCAAGAGTGAATCAAATGTTGTTAATTGTTAAGATTTATAATACATTTTACGTAATTTTCAATAATTTCACATTAAATAATACATATTACTACTTTTGTCTCATTTTATGTGACATTGATAGATTAATTTTAAGAATCAGTCAATTTCTTTTTTTGTGTTTTTTTAATAAATATTTTAAGTTGTCAATTATCACGATTTATTGTATTTTATACATAATTTTTAACGATACATTAATTTCAAGAATCAATCGAAATTTTTTATATGTATTTATTTTTGGAATATTTCATGTTGTCAATTATCATGATTTATAGTATTTTTACGATAGATTCACTTCAAGAATTAGTGGAATTTTTTGTATATTTTTGAAAACATATTTTATGTTGTTAATTATCATGATTTATAGTATTTTTACGCAATTTTTAAATATAAAAACAGTAAAAAAAAATAAGACAAATAAATTAAAATGGACCCAATATATGTTATTTTTGTTGTCTCAATTTATGTGACAAAAATAAAATTTGGAGAGTCATCCAAATTTTCATATTTTTTAAAAAAATATTT
>NC_064285.1:61156314-61293392 GCF_019186545.1 Solanum stenotomum | reverse complement strand
TTTCAAATATATACTTTATTAAATAGTTAACTTCAACTTCAAGGATCAAAATCGCACACCTTAAATAATTGAAGGTTAAATATGTATAGTCCAATAACACAAAAACTAAAAATTTGTATTATGCAATAATATAAGATTAAAAATCACTATTTTAATAAATAAAGATAAAATAAAACAAGAATATCAAGATAACAATGCAAACATCATATATATATAAAAAAAAGAGAAGGCCCGCCACAAACCAAAATTCCCTTTTAATTTATTTATTTCTAAAACTAGTCTTCTCCTTTCATGAAAAGTTGCGACATTTATGAAAAATTGTGACTTTTATGAAAAGTTGCGACTTTAATGAATAGTTGCGATTTTTATGAAAAATTGTGACTATTATGAAAAGTTACAACTTTAATGAAGAGTTGCGACGTTTATGAAAAGTTGTAACTTTTATGAAAGATTGTGACTTTTCCGAAGGGTTGCAACTTTTCCAAATAGTTGTAACATTTCTGATAAGGCACAATAAACATTTGTTCACACTACCTTTTGTTGTCTATAAATAGAGGGATTTCCTCTTATTTTAAAACAACGAAAATTCTAAACCTCTTCTTCTTCTTCTTCTTCTTCTTCTTCACAATTAAATATTTATGTATTTTTCTCCTGTTGAGTGACTCACTAACACCATTGTTTATGTTAGACATCCTGATATGTATTTTTAGAGTCATTAATTTATGCTTATGTTATTAAGGATAAATGATAAGATGTAATAATTTTCACATATTATTAATGTTTGTTACTACGTAATCTTTTATGTAAAATAATATAGTGTTTTAGTTTTAATGATTGATAGATTTTAAATAATATTTTATAAATTTGATGATATTAAATTTTTGCACAAAGCATAAATAATTTTACTAATTATATTTAAACTAACAATACCGAGAACAATCTCATTGAGTAAAAGAGAGAGCTGGGAACGCGTATAATAAATAATATGGCACGAGCGTCAACTAAAGTTGAAACGAGGGCGGAACATTCTACCGAGTTGCTAGTCAGCTTTTCAATCGTCGTCAGTCGTCACTGCTGTTCTAACAATAATCACTTTCCCTTCATCCTCCTCCTCCTCTTTAGTGCCCTATATATATTTATTACTACGCTATTTGTTCATTGCTCATTTCTAATTTCTCTTTTATAACTGCTACATTTTTCTCCAAATTAATCATAATTTCTCAATCTCCAAGTTAGACTCCTCCTTCTGCAAATTATATCAGGTATTTTTTTTTCAGATTTTGATTTAGTTTAGAAAGCGTATCTTCTTTGTTTTCGAACATTAGAGGAAACGAGAAATTGAAAGTTGATTTTGTTTTTGTGATGCATTTTTCATATCTGAAGGAGTCGAATTGGAATTTTTTTAAAAAAAAATAAAATTTCTGCCTCTATAGTGGAAAAAAACAGATCAATTTTTTTTTTGGCGTTCTGGTCTTCCTTTGTAATTAAATAGATTTATATAGCAATTTTTGGTATTGTATCTGGGAAGTAGCTAAGTTAATTAGGTAAATCTACTGTAAAAAAAATTAGGGATTTTTGTGATAAGAAGGGGATGGAGTTAGAAATATTCAGGAGATTCTATTTGAAAAGCTTGTTTAGAATGGAAATTGAAAGGAAATGGCACTTTTTCATTATTATTAGTACTATTTTTGAATAAAATTGAGGGCATGGAAAGGGAAATAGGAGGGGAGTCAAAGTCACCGACAAGGTGAAAATTCAGTTTATCAATTCACTAAGCTATTAAGATTCTGGAGGAAATGGTACATCATGTTTTCACAGGCAATTAACTACATATCTGTGGTGCAAGGTTTTCCTTTAAAAATCATAAACGATTCTAATTTAGCAATCATTTGCAGTAAATTAGCACTAATTAGCTTCGTTCTGTTCCTTGTTCTTGTATATCCATTAGCTCAAAAGTAGAAAGCTTGAATGTCTTATGATAGAGGGTTGAATAATTGATGTGAGTTGGATCTCTGTATTTTTCACAGGTGGATTTCATTGAAGCAGATATTAAGTGCTAGTGAGAGAGTTTGTGCATAGAGCAGCTAATGACAGCCGTATAGTATGGACTCGGACCATTTTGTTGGTTATGATGTGACCGGTAGTGATTTGTCATACTCTTCATACCCTACTGTTAGTCCTCTAGAGAATAGACCGTTTGGAACCTCGAAATTTGATTCAGGAATTTCGCCACTTGCGAACTATTTTAACTCTGAGACCTTTACCACAGTAAGTGCTTACCAGGAGCAGCACAGCTGTACAGAGAATCTTTCAGGTGCTACTTCTTCAAGTGATTCCTCGCTGGATTATAACCAATATTTCCATCGTCCAAGCCCCTCGGAAGATCATCTTCCAGAAGCTCCTAACAGTCGGAACATGAAACATACTCTGCTGCAGTTGGAGTCTGCTTTAATGGGGCCAGACGAAGAGGCAATGAAATCCAGCCGTTATCTTGGTGAAAATATGGGGGCACAAACATCAGGTCAGAGGTATAAAGTGTGGAACAAGGAAGCCCAAGTTGTGCATCAACCTCAACAATCACTAGTTTCCATCCTTAATGGAATTCAAAGTGATAAGCGAGACAATGTAATGGAGGACTTACCCTTGCAGGGTGTTCCGTCTAGCAATCTGAAGCAGCTTCTTATAGCATGCGCCAGAGCCCTTGCTGAAAACAAGCTAGATGATTTTGAAATACTGGTTGCTAAGGCAAGGAATGTTGTGTCCGTTACTGGAGATCCCATCCAGCGTCTTGGTGCTTACATTGTAGAAGGCCTTGTAGCAAGAAAGGAGTTGTCTGGAACTACCATATACAGGAGTTTGAAGTGTAAGGAGCCAGCTGGTAAGGACTTGTTCTCCTACATGTATATCCTCTATGAAATATGTCCTTACCTAAAGTTCGGCTACATGGCTGCAAATGGTGCAATAGTAGAAGCATGCAGAAATGAAGATCGCATCCACATTATAGACTTCCAAATTGCACAGGGGACCCAATGGATGACTCTCTTACAAGCTCTTGCTGCACGACCCGGTGGTGCCCCCTATGTACGTATTACAGGAATTGATGATCCAGTTTCACAGTACGCTCGGGGAGATGGATTGGCTGCAGTTGCCAAACGGCTATCAGCAATTTCTGAGAAATTCAACATTGCAGTTGAGTTTCATGCAGTGCCAGTTTTTGCTCCAGAAATCACTTGGGATATGCTTGATGTAAGGCCTGGTGAGGCTCTGGCAGTAAACTTTCCTTTGCAACTTCACCACACCCCTGATGAGAGCGTTGACGTGAATAACCCTAGGGATGGTCTCATTAGGATGATAAAGTCGCTTTGCCCCAAGATAGTCACTTTGGTGGAGCAAGAATCAAATACAAACACAGCTCCGTTTCTCCCTAGGTTTGTAGAAGCTCTAGATTACTACCATGCAATGTTTGAGTCCATAGATGTGACCCTACTAAGGGACATGAAGGAGCGGATCAATGTGGAGCAGCACTGTTTGGCTAGGGATATAGTGAATGTCATAGCATGTGAGGGCAAGGAAAGAGTGGAACGTCACGAGCTATTGGGAAAGTGGAAATCCAGGTTCATGATGGCAGGTTTTCAGCAATATCCTTTGAGCTCTTATGTGAATTCAGTGATAAAGGACCTCATGAAGCGTTACTCGGAGCATTATACACTGGTGGAGAAAGACGGGGCTATGCTGTTGGGGTGGAAGGAGCGGAATCTAGTCTCTGCATCTGCGTGGTTTTAACTGAGTTTCTTCAGTAACGAAGTTGTAGTTCATTATGTGGAAACATATGGTTTGCCTTCTTTGTATTACTTAACCAGACAATAGGATTGATCAAGTAATTATACTCATGTTATATAGTTTCAATTTTCTGAAATTTAGTAGATAAAAATGTTTTTATGTTTATTGTTCAAGTTATCCTTGATATTTATTTGTTAACTGTAAACAATTATTTCTCGTTCTTGATGATTTGTTGAGCAATTTTGGAGAAGCCATGTTCAGTTTCTCTAGTTTAAATAAAATAGAGGTGTATATGGTTCGCTTTGAGATCACAATTTCGAGCCATGAAAACATCACTAATGCTTACTCTAGGGACAGTTACTAATGCTTACAAGCATTAGGATAGACGGGGAGCAGGGCTTTTCTAAATAATGTTCACGAAGGAACCTTACTGCACTCTCCATCCCAAAACTACATCAACTATATTCATTCCGCTCAGGTACATTTCGTTTCAATACAAATACAAACAAACAATTTAGCAATCTATAAATAAACTGAAGTGGAACTTATAACAAGATTCACACATGTTTCAATTGGACTTCCAAAAAATCAATAAATTATAAGTAACCATGGTTCATATAAAGAATTCTACTTTGAGCAAATGCTTGATATCCCAATTATGACGAAGTTCATATGGACATGTCTAATACAGATGCAAGGCCATATCCACCTGCAGGGTAATTGTCCTCCAGGGCAAGATGCCGAGGCTTTGGTTTAGCATACTCAGCAACGATAACCAATCCATCAAGGAACTACAAAAGAGAAGAGAAACGAAAGAACATAACTTTACCCTCCTGAAACCAAACACCAATTACTATATCAAATAACATGCATTGACACATCCATCAACAACTATAAAAGAGAAGATGGAAAAAATGCATGGACTAGGAGAACGTTAGTTAGAAAAAAAATCGCTAGCATCACAACTAACTTACCTGGCCATCCATGGCCTCTAAACCAGCTGCAGATTCTTCCATAGTTTGATATCTAACATAACCACAACACGTTGAATAACCAGTTATACCATCTGTCAACACTCTTGCTGCAAAAGCATAACATACTACATAAATACATCTATTCTATGATCTCTCATGTTACGTTTTAACCAGTGAGATATGAAAGGTACAAGTAAAACATACCATCAAGCACTTCACCATATTCGGCAAATGCATTTCGAAGAGATTCAGATGTAGTATGTCTGCTAAGACCTGAATGGAGGGTGGAACTTCAGAAACCATCAGTTTCATGGTCCAGCTCCAAATAATAGATGTAAAGTGAGTTCCATATTACTCACAAAAAGTCTAAAACAACTCCAAATTTATATTCATAGCCAAATACAATTTCAATTTCCAGGTATTATTTTTCACTTTGAAAACAAAAACTACATTTTTTTTCAAATTTCACAATGAAATTGGGCCAAACGCGCAGGGAAAAAGCAAGCTCCATATGCATGTGGATAATAGTTAATCTCTAAATAAAATCTTTTTAATCTCTCAAAGAGAATCAGATACACCAAATTCATGATATTTTAAAGCAAATAACATAGATCGATCCAAATTCTAGTCATTTAACGCAATTATCATTTGAAATAATCGATCTTCAAGGGAAAAAAACGAAGAAAACTTGATAGGATCAAAAGGATAGAAGGAAGTAACTGACCGGAAACATAGAGATTGGTGGATGGTTCAGGCGGCGGTCCGGTCCTCGGTTGATACAAAGGAACGTTAGCAGAAAATGAATAGAAAACTGCCCGGAGACCTCTCGGTGCTACCGGAATCCTGCCTGCTGCCGCTGCTCTTAAGGCCATTTTGGATTTAGGGAGTTTAGATACTGAAACACTACCAGTTTTTCACTGATCTATTTGAGAAGAACTACAAGTAATTGAGTCTTTTTTTTTTTATATATATATAGTATATAGAAATATTAACACATTGTTTGAAAGATGATTATTAGCGTTTATATTGTATTGTTAGTCTAAATATAATGTTTTTTTTAATTATTATTTAAATTTTATTGTATTGTATTGAATTGTTAACTTAATATTTTGTTCTTATTTTGTCTTCTACTTACCTAATTCTATTTTTATCATTTATCCTACCTTGTATACTATAATTTCGTGTAGGCTTATCATCTAGATTATGAATGCATGACATTATGTAATGACTGAGAACGATAAGATCTATCCAAACAGTCTACTCCATCTATTTCTATTTATATGTCACCATTTTAGATTTCATGTCCTAAAAAACTATGTAAGTTTACTATTCTACTCTTATTTCGTGTTGTCTTGAAGTTAAATTTTCAATAAATGAACTTTAATTAATTTATTTTGATTAATTAAATTGACCAATGAACATAAAATAATCATTTAGTTTTTTTTTATATTGATCAAATTCATATTTTCAAGATTAATAACTCTCAAGGGTAAACTAAGAAAAATAATGTTATTTATGTATTGATTTTGTGAAATGACAAACACTAAGAAGCATATGTGACATAAATTGAAACGGATGAAGTATTTATTAAAACAATACAACACAAATCAATTTAAACAAATATAAATTATAGGAACCGCATATTAATTTGTCCTTTAAACAATACATAACAACTATCCAAACAAAATGTAAATATCCGATGGGCCGATTATCAACATTAATTAAAGGAAAAATTGTGCAGAATACCAAATATTTAAACGATATTAAATGTTATAAGTTGTCTTGGAAAATTGTGACTCGTAGTCGTAGATTTCTTAAATCTTGTTGTTTGTTTAATTTGTATAATTCGCTCAAAATTGTATAAGTCGTCTGATTGTATAAATCAGAATTTTGTATAATTTGGTTTCTAATTGTATAAATTCCTAATTTATATACGCTTACCACCTTACCCTAATACGATTTATGAAAAAACCATAATAAATTACCTTGTTTGTATTTTGACAAGCAAATATTTACTGTTATAACCGTTCTAATACGTGTCAACTTTGACAACTAATCAGCTATTATGTTCCTAGTTTCTAGGTAAAACATCTTCCGTACAAATTATATCCTTATTTACCATATTTAAAAAACTTTTATTCTATAAAATACATTTTGATATAATAAATTATATCATGAATATACACCAAAAAAATAATAATAAATTAACTTTGTCATAAATTATATTTATATCATAAAAATACATGATGTATTTTAAATATAAAAAGTTAATGCCATGGATATAATACATATATATTCATATTTAATAAACATTTTTCTTTTATAATAAACAAAATTATCATTTACCAACTTCCTCAAATTATTGTTATTTAATTATTATGCCTTTTTAGAGGTTTTTAAAGTGATTTAGTAAATTGTCATTAATATTTCAATAACAGCTACTTAATAAATTAAAATTGGCGAAATGGTCTGATGGACCATTATACTTGTTCGAGTTTATATTATGGACCCTTCTACTTAACTCCTTATCAATTGAACCCTTAAACTCAATCAAAACAAGATTTTTAAACCCCTCCTACCGTGTGTGTAATTCACTCGCCCATAAATAGATGACATGTCAAATCCACGTCACATAAATCAATAACATGTCATAATTATCTCTATTAACTATTTTTTAAATTATTAATCAAAAATATTAAATAAAAAGAAAAATAATAAAATTTCCACACACCAAATTAGCCGCCCCTGTTCTTCTCCCAACCCATTCCCACCGTGAAATAGCCTGAAGCCAACAGATCAGAAAGCCACTGCCACCGCCGCCGTTCTTCTTGCCGGCGAGACAATTTATTCTCTCTCTCAAACCCGTCTCCATCTCCACCGCACATTCTCACCATTTTTCGTTCCTCCTTTTCCAATCTCCACAAAATCAGCAACCCTAGGTCGCCGCACTACCAACTTTGGCCGGCAAACCTTTTTCACCGCTGTGACCAACTCCTCGCACCCCCCCCCCACTCTCCTCTCCAATGTCTTCCTTTCACCGCACCACCGGCGACCACTTGTGAATCAGGACTGTCTCTCCTCTCCATTCTCTCCATGCCGCCTCCTATTCTAGCGAAAAGGGATTAGCGCCAAGATCTGCTAGAGTGTAGGGAAGAAAGAAAAAAAGGGATATGGCAGGGATTGGATTATCTGAAAAAGAAGGTGAAATGGAGAAGAAGAAGATTTTTTTTTTAAAAAATAAAATTATTATATTATTCTATTAGAATTTTAACAACTCTTTTTAAATTAAAATATGATGTTCACTTGCTTACACGTGCGTGTAATCACACACTCCTGCCAACTCATCCATTTTAATGCCACGTATATTTGGTCAACGGTCAGAGGGGTTTGATATATTATGTTTTATTGAGTTTAAGGGTTCAGTTGATAAAACATCAAATAGAATGACTCATAATATAAACGCATACAAGTACAAGAGTCCACCAGACCCTTTTGCCATTAAAATTAGGCAAAAGTTGAGTTGAATTACAAATGATCTCTGTTTCACCATTTTTTCAACAAACACCAATGTATAGTTCTATATAATAACAAACACTTAAATAATAGGATAATTACAGAGATCTAAATTATATTAAATACATAATTACGATGTCAATCCTATTTTGTACTCATGAGGAAGGACACAAACTCCTTATATATAACTAATTCAATAAAAGAAAGAACAATTAAAAATACTAATAAAAGAAGTAGGGAGCCTTTATGGAAAAATGAACAAAAGAAGTGAAATCAACTCTTTATACTAAAAATGGGAAAATGCATAAGTACCCCTAGTCTATGTCCAAAATCTCTGAGACACATATAATCTTTACTAAGATCCTATTACCCCCGAACTTATTTTATATATAAGTTTCTAACCCTTTTCGACATACGTGGCACTATCTTGTGGACCCAGCGCGTATTGATAATTTTTTCAAGGAAAAAGGCTAAAAAATACCCCTGAACTATCGGAAATAGCTCACATATACCCTTGAACTATATTTTGGCTCAAAAATACCCTTCCGTTAAAATATTGGGTCACTTTTGCCCTTACTATTAACAGAGGTGTGTTAAGTGCCATGTGGACGCCACATGGACGCCACGTCGACGCCACATAAGCACCAAACAATTCTCACCTCCACATAGACTCATACATCCTAATTACTAATTTTGTTCTCATTTCTTTTGGGACATACAATTTGACCTCTCATTTCTCTAAAATACATTTCCCCTCTTCTCTCTAATATACAATTTCACCTAGGGTTTCAGATTTCCTCTCATGGACGCCATTCCATTTCAAAGTTGATTTCACCTCTTTGTTCATTTCACTGCTAGGGTTTCGAAGTGGATTTTGGCGGCTGAGGTTAGTAAAGTCGTTGTTCTTATTTCGCGATGGTTCTAGTTTTGCGATTCCAAAGATATTTTTTTGGTTAGGGTTGCAACTTTGTTTATAATATTTGGGTATGTTAGATTTAGGGGAAAATTTCACCCCTTTCTTCATTTAAGAAACTATTTCACAAAAGTATTTGGGTATGTTTATAATATTTGGGTATGTTATCGTTTTCTGAAAATAGATCATAAAAGGAAAATGACTCACAAGATCACAAGTATTATGGAAACAAAATTTAACAGCACTTCAGAAAATACATAGAATGTAACTCTTACAGGTTTTTAAAAAGCTCAAAAGGGAAAGAATGAGGCTTAAAGAGAGTTTAAGGATTTCTCATTGGAAGGGTGGTTGCCACTCTCTATATCAGCCGATGATTCCTCCATTAATGTAAGAATTCCAACAACCCTTTTATCAATTTTGAACAGAGGGAATATATAATTATCAGCTTTGTTTGAAATGGGTTTCTATGACCTTTCAACTCTTTTTCTCTTTATTTTTTCTTTATACTTCTGCCTGAGCATTCAGTGTTGCTGGTGGGGGTGAGTATAATTGGTGTCTTTATAGAGGCGATGATGATTTTTGTCACTTTTTATTCCCTTTTGAGCTGATTAATTGAGCATTTGAGGTTATCCGATCTGTATCTTGGCGGGGCATACTGTTTTATGCAGCCATGGCGTGGTTTGACCCTCTTTTTGCTCGAGCGTAACACAGATCTGAGCCTCAATTTACTGGTCTCTTCGTCCATTTCAATTGAGGGAGTATTATTAACAGCTTCAGGGTACTATAAGCAAAAGTTCATAAATAAAAAATGAGGCTAACAGGGCTTTTGAATTTTTTTTTTGTTGAAAGGGTGGTTGACTCTCTCTGCATTCAGCCAATGCATTCTCCATACTGTAAGAAACCTAGCAACCCTTTTATCAATTTAAAGTGGAGGAAGTATATTAGTTTGTGTTTGGTCATGTTTCATTCTGAAATTTGAAAATAATGTAGTGTTTGTTTTCAAAATGAAAAATTATATTTGAAAATTAGAGTTGTATTTTGCTATGAATACAAATTAGAATTATATTTGACTCTCTCTGCATTCAGCCAATGCTCATGTGTGTTTTATGGCAGTAAGGAGTTATTTAGCTCCTCTGTGTTTGTGTATCTTAATTATTTATGTGTGTTGAGTTATTTTTACTCCATTCTTTATGTTGTAATAACTCTATGGTCACTGTTTGTTTTTTCTCTTTTAGTATAGATTTCTAAAGTGTAATGACTTGTTTAGTTAGCTCTTGTGTGTTTGTGTTTCTTATTCATTTATGTTGTAATAAACATGTAGCTCATGTGTGTTTTATAGCAGTAAGGAGTTGTTTAGCTCCTCTGTGTTTGTGTATCTTATTTATTTATATTTGTTGAGTTATTTTCACTCCATTCTTTATGTTGTAATAACTCTGTGGTCACTGTTTGTTTTTTCTCTTTTAGTATAGATTTCTAAAGTGTAATGACTTGTTTAGTTAGCTCTTGTGTGTTTGTGTTTCTTATTCATTTATGTTGTAATAAACATGTAGCTCATGTGTGTTTTATAGCAGTAAGGAGTTATTTAGCTCCTCTGTGTTTGTGTATCTTATTTATTTATTTATGTTTGTTGTGTTATTTTCACTCCATTCTTTATTTAGTTCTTGTGTGTTTGTGTTTCTTATTCATTTATGTCTGTTTTTGTCTACTTTTCTTTCTCAGTTCAATATGAAAGATCTTTTGGTTGACCTTATGTTGCATTATGGGGGTAAATGGATTACAAAACCACTACTAGTATGTGACAAGAAGTATGTTGCTACTAGGAGAAACACTAGTGCAGATCTCTTAGACTATGATAAGATAGTGGAAGAGTACACAAAAGACTTAGGATTTGTGCTTGTGAAACAAATACTAGTGAAAGGGCCTTCTGGGAAATTTTACTTGCTTGAGGGATCTGAAGGAATTAAGACACTCCAATGCCTATTAAATGAACAATTTAGGGTAGTTCATTTCTTTGCTGTGGATGACTTTGAAGAAACTGTTTTTGCACCAAATATTATTCACCATAGTGAAGCATACTTGGTAGAGTGTGAATATGGAACTGATGCTGAAACAGAAAGTGATGATGACCAGTCTAGTGATGATGAATATAACTTTGATGAGTTAGAGCTTATCAAGATGCTGAAATCTAAAGAAGTAAATGTTGATCTCAGTCACTACAAAGAACTTCATCCCTCCATGACTTTCAAGGACTTGAATGAGGCAAGAAAAATTGTGAATTTGTATTCTCTTGCAAATTCCAAGCCTATAGTAGTGGAAAAAAGTGACAGAACTAGACTAAGGTATAAATGCATGATTGGTTGTCCATTTGTCTTGCTTATTTCACAAGATGGTAAAGGTCCAGGTTTTAAGGTTAAAACACTGAAAATAAATCACAATTGTGAGGATGCATTTAAAAATCCTAGAGCTTGTACAAGTACTTTAGCACAATATTTCAAGAGTAAACTGCAGAATAATCCTCAGTACAAGCTAAAGGATATGAGAAAAGACTTGAAGGATCAGTTCAACTTGAATGCTCGTACCTCTAAGTTGAAAAGAGCCAAGAGGATGGCCTTTCAAAAATTGCAGGGAAGTTTCTTAGATGATTTCAACAGAATTGAGGCTTATGCAAATGAGCTTAGGCTAAGCAATCCTGGTAGTGATATTGTGATCAATTTATCAAAGGATGCATTGGAACAAAGTAAAAGAAAGTTCCTTAGGATGTACATCTGCTTTAATGCTCTGAAGTTGGGATGGAAAGAAGGTTTGAGACCCTTTATTGGACTAGATAGGACCTTCTTGAAGGGTCAATGCAAGGGACAACTTTTGGTGGCTATGACACAAGATTCTCAGAATTGCTTATATCCATTGGCATGGGCTGTAGTTGATAAGGAGACAACTAGAACATGGATATGGTTTCTACAACTGCTGAACAATTCATTGAATTTGAAAGATGGTCAAACTGTTACCTTTATGTCTGATATGCAGAAGGTAAATAATTTTTTCTGTTATTTGAATAATTTTGTCTTTTTTTTTTTATAACAGTTTGTAACTGTATATTTGCTTATTTGACATGTACAGGGACTGTGTTAGGCAAATTGAGGCCAACTGGATGAAGAGATTTAGGTCAGGAGAGATGAAGAAACTGCTTTGGTGGGCTGCGTGGAGTACTTATGAGGAAGATTTCAAGGATCAGTTGAGTGCACTTGGTGCATTGTCAAAAAGTGCTACCAAGGATTTGCTTAAGTATCCACCACAGACATGGTGCAGGGCATATTTGGATATTATATGCAAAAATCAAATGGTGGATAATAATTTCACAAAGTCTTTCAACTCTTGGATCCTGGAAGCAAGAGGTAAGCCAATTCTAAAAATGCTTGAAGATATAAGAATCAAGATAATGAACAGGTTAAGAGAGAAGGAAGAAGATGCAAGCAAATGGACTACTGATTACAGTCCTAAGTGCATGAAATTGTTCACTGCATACATGAGAATAACTCAATTATGCAGTGTCGATTTCAATGGTGATCTTGGATATGAAGTGTCTGAGGGTGAAAATAGGCACACAGTGAACTTGGTTGAGAAAAAATGCACATGTAGGTCATGGCAGTTGACTGGCATTCCATGACCTCATGCTATCAAAGCTATGTTGTACCAGAAGATAAAACCAAAGAATGAAATTAATTGGTGGTACAGTAAGGAAGCTTATTTGATGACATATAGGGCAAAGTTGATGCCTGTAAGAGGTGAACAATTCTGGAATGTATTGCCAGAACACGCAATTGATCCACCTGATCTTGTGAAAACAGTGGGAAGACCAAAGACCAAAAGAACTAGGGAAAAGGATGCAGCAATTAAAAGAGCTGGAGAGTGGGCTCACTCAAGAAAGGGAACTAAAATGACATGTAGTAAGTGTGGTGAAACAACTCACAATGCAAGAACATGCAATGTAAGAACATTACATATTTACATGTCTCACTGTTATTAGTACTATGTAGTTAACTGCACATAAACATTGTATTTTCAGTTTGTTGAAGGAGAACAAGGGCCAACATTGAAGAGAAAAAAGGGCAGAACTGAGGAAGAGTCTGAAGAAGAGGTTGAAGAAGCCCATGAAGAAGATTATGATGTTAATAGCTCAGCCCCTAGACCAACACAAAATGAAGAATACCATTTCATGTCCTCACTACAGTATGAACCATTTGGACCTGCTAGAGAGCCTGAAAGTGATCCAGATATAAGGCCTCAAGTCATATCTGAAAATCGCACAAAACTGAAAATGAGGATGAATCAACAAAGAGCAATTGGAAATAGAGTTATATCTTTTAGAGGTAATTATGCTGGAATTAGTGAGCCTACAGATTTGCCTTACTCACCTACTAATCTCACTTGGAAAGGAAAAGAAGTTGTCACTGGCAATCAGCTGGAAAGAGAGACAGAAGAAGGTGGACAAGTTGAAAACAAGAAAAACTAATGGGAAATCCCAGATTTGAAGTGTTTTGGATAGTGCAAAAAGTTGTCTAGTTTTGTTTATTTTTGCTTGAAGTTGGTAAATGCAAAACAATGCATGTGTTTTGTTTATTTTGGGTTGAAGTTGGTGGATGCAAAACAATGAATGCATTTGTTTATTTTGGGTTGAAGTTGGTAGATGCAAAACAATGAATGCTTATGTTTATTTTGGGTTGAAGTTGATAGATGCAAAACAATTAATGCTTATGTTTATTTTGGTTTGAATTTGGTAGATACAAAACAATGAATACATTTCTTATTATTTTCGGTTGAGTTTGGTGAAGAATATTCTTACTGCTTACTGTCCAAATTTTGGTAAGGACTGTAAGGTTCTTTACTTAGTTGATGTCCAGCTTTTGTGTGAAGTTTATTTCCAGTTTTAGTTAATGTTGGTAATGCATTATGGTTTCAGTGACTGCTCCCCTGTTCAGTAGTTTTAGTTTTAGTTAATGTTGGTAATGCATTATGGTTTCAGTGACTGCTCCCCTGTTCAGTAGTTTTAGTTTTAGTTAATGGAATGCTAACGGGGAAACTCATACTAACATGCCCTCCTACTCCAAAACCAAATACGGTCGATAAAGTGGTACGACGACAAACGTATATATAATTATTAATTTTATTATTTTTCTATATATGATTTCTAATACTATTATATACTATACTATACAGTGGTTAAATGAAAGGAACCTAAAGAATGGGTATTGCACATCAAACATCGTCCCAGATGTTGATTATTTTAATGGGATTTGCCAAACAATAGTCTTTTTTTTTTAATTGAATAATTGTCATCATCATTTACTTATTTTTGTTCATTACAAGTTAGTATTAGTCAAAGCCAACAACACACATTCTCAGTCCTATGTGAGCATACACGCAACAACATACATTCTCAGTCTTATGTGAGCATACACGCAACAACACACATTCTCAGTCCTATATGGGCATATGGGCATACGCGCAACAACACATATTCTCAATCCAACAAGCCAAAACAATGGAATCCCAGCTGCCTCGACGACTGTCTTCACATTAACGATGCAAGAGTTATAAGGAAAATAAAAGGTAAATTTATGTCTAACAATGTCAATAACATATGCAACATCAATTAAAAGACACTTGGGATGAGCCACTTTAATAAAAATTAAAATGCTCACAATCACCAACAACTTAGAGTATAAAAACACTACTATTACACACGGTAATCTCATATTGCACATAATTAAAGCTAGAATGAACCATAAATAAATAACATAATTAAAGCTAGAATGAACCATAAATAAATAACATGTAGTAAATGTTATCCAATATGCTTAAAGCTCTTTGACATAATACTCTGCATCTCATAGCTTAACAGCAGTAGCAAAGTAAGTCTTTGTCTTGGCGGACAATTCTAGATACCCCTCGACATGATCCTGTTTAAAGGCAGCAGAGTGATGTGCCAATTTTTATTTATGAAGACAATGTGATAACTAACTATATATTGGCTGTTGATCGGACTCTTCAAAAAAATCAACAAGTGCTTGTCGGACAATGTGTGAAATTTATTTAGTTATTATTGCCGACTGTTGTGATGATGCCTAACAAGGTTCTTGAATATTGAGTGACCTGCAATTGCTATAGTTGTTGCACTGTCTTTGGTAGTAGAAGTTTAAAGAAGTTGTTAATCTTTCTGTTAATCTTTTAGATGTTGCAGTAAAGCTTAGAGAAGTTATAAGCAAGGCTGCTGCCACAGCCAAAGAAGCCAATTCAGTTTTTTTTTTTTTTCTTAACCCTTCAATTAGATATTATAACAACTTGTCTGCACATTAGTCTCACCAGCAAGCCCAAAGAGTTTGGCCAAACCTTCCTGAAAACACGTATCCACAGGTACATACTTCAACTTTTCCACTTCATTCATATAAGATACAATAACAGTAAAATCCATATCCATATTGACAAAAGCAACATGACCAGTAACACAAGATGACAAGCTGGTGAACATATATATTTTTTCCCTGTACAACTACTCTCCATAATGCATAATACATAATTCAAATTCCATAAGTACTACAACTTCATTACAAAATGCAAATTCAATAATACATAAACTTGTAATTCAAACTCCATAAGTACTAAAACAACAAATATTCAATTCATACATTGAGTTTTAAAGTGTTTGATCCTTACATACATTCACTTCATGATCCTTACAACAAACACAACGAACAAAGCACATGAAATGAAAATGATAGTTTTCAATTTTTTGATTTTCTTCTCCAAAAGCATAACTTTTCCAGCTTCTTGGGCTGAAATAAATTTCATTTCTTCAAACAAAATTTCCAGATTGTCCCTTTCAGCTTTTTCCATTCCATCAACAATCCGTTTCAATTTGTTTCTTTCAACCTTCATAACATCCAATTTACCCTTTAAGTCCATTATAACTGTTACTGCTCTTGGTGGGAGTTGTTGTTTGTCTTGCCATTCCCAATATCCACATGAAGTGACCTACATATAGTGTACAAATTCAACCATCAAGTTTACATAATAATTTAGAGAAATACTTACTGTTAATTTAACAAATAAGAGTTTGTATATAAACATACAAACATCAAACTAATTTACAACTTACTTTGGGTCTAGGACATTTGTAGAACCTTCTCCCTGCATTCAAATCAGTCCAAGCCGTCAAATTTAAAGCATTGAGACCACAATGACATCTTCTTGCATACAATTTTTCAAGTGAATCGATAGAGGATTCAGACATTGTTTCGAAATTTTTGTCTACTTCGAAACCCTAGCAGTGAAATGAACAAAGGGGTGAAATCAACTTTGAAATGGAATGGTGTCCATGAGAGGAAATCTGAAACCCTAGGTGAAATTGTATATTAGAGAGAAGAGGGGAAATGTATTTTAGAGAAATGAGAGGTCAAATTGTATGTCCCAAAAGAAATGAGAACAAAATTAGTAATTAGGATGTATGAGTCTATGTGGAGGTGAGAATTGTTTGGTGCTTATGTGGCGTCGACATGGCGTCCATGTGGCATCCACGTGGCGTCCACGTGGCACTTAACACACCTCTATTAATAGTAAGGGCAAAAGTGACCCAATATTTTAACGGAAGGGTATTTTTGAGCCAAAATATAGTTCAAAGGTATATATGAGCTATTTCCAATAGTTCAGGGGTATTTTTGAGCCTTTTCCGTTTTTTCAATGATAGTGCCACTTAGGCCGAAAAGAGATAGAAAATTATATATAAAATAAGTTCGGGGGTAATAGGACTTTAATAAAGATTAGGTGTGTCTCAGAAATTTTGGGCATAAATTGGAGGTACTTGTACATTTCCCCACTAAAAATAAATGAAGTGAAACTCATTTACTATTTTTTAAAATTATTTTTTAATTATTTTCATAATATTTAACATTAAACAGTCCTAAATATATGATAAGAGAAAATATATCTTAAAATTTAAGGGAAACATAATGAGATAGTTGTTAAGAGTTCACATCGGGTTTTTCTGAGAGAAACATAATGAGAAGTTAACCACAGAAGAAAATGAGAGCCAAGCTAAACACATTTATAAATGGCAAATTTGTGTAAGCAAGGGTACTTAACAAACTTCTAAAATAATATCCCAACAAAACTTAACTTAGTATAAAGATGATTGTAGCTGAATACTCAAAATCCAAACACAACAAGAAGGAAAACAGCAACACAAAACTAATATCTTAGGCCTTGTCAGCTTTGGCAGCAGTAGCAGCTGCTTGACCACGAAGACGACCAGTCCTCCTTGCTGCAATAAGACCAACCTTTTGCCCTGGTGGTGCATCACGACGGACAGTACTGGCATGACCAATATGTTGATGGTTACCACCACCATGAGGATGCTCCACAGGATTCATAGCAACACCACGAACCTTAGGCCAGCAGTTCCTCTTAACCCGGTATTTATGGTATGCGTTACCAGCTTTAAGCATTGGTTTCTCAGTTCTTCCTCCACCAGCAACCTGACCAATCATGGCTCGACATCCACTGGGCACAATCTTCTTGGATCCAGATGGAAGCTTAATCCTAATAAAAGGTAAAATTGAATACAACAATTCCATAGACTTGATAACAATAATATAACATCATAACAGACTACTACTAATACACGAACACTCATACTTCCAAAAGAAGTATAGACTTTGTTTCATGCGAAATGTGTTAAAATCAATGTAATTTGGATCAACAGGTATGCATTTCAGTATATCCAGACTTTCTTCACTACGTCGAATGAAACAGATTACGATATATTCTTCTTATGCAAATGGAAATGAATCAAGTATCAAAAGCGTCATTGACCTGAATGTCCTACATCTAATCATCACCAAACCAAAACTATCCCATAACACTAAACAGGTATGCTTCATAGATGCTAAATTAACAGTAACTCTGCTTCATCAAATGCAAATGCACACAGTTCCAATTGTAATTCACAAAAAAACAAATTCTACAGATTCACAGACGAAGGATCAGTGCATAATTGCTTGAAATTGAGCAAACTTTACCAGTCAAGCTAATTAAAAGGAAAGCATATTAAAGCTTTCCAAGCAAACTTACCATTAACCTGAGCTGTTTTATGCAGTCAAAAAGATACCAGGTGCAATTTTCAAATCAACTACGCTTGAATTCTAGATGTTCAAGCCAATTCACTAAAATACTAAATCAATCCTAAAATTATACATTCCATAGTGAATTTCAACATAAATTCCTTTCGAAGTATCCAATAACCAAAATACAAATAAAATTTAGGTTAATCAATGACTAAAAAAAACCATAAACAGGTAAAAAACCATACCTAGTTGTTCCGTTATCAGGGTTATGACTGATAACAATAGCATAATCACCAGAGCATCTAGCAAAAACACCACGGTCACCAACTTTATGCTCAACATTACAAACAACAGCTCCTTCAGGGATAGATCTGAGTGCAAGCACATTACCAACCATAAGATTAGCTTTTTTCCCACAGTAAATAAATTGACCAGTATACATCCCTTCTGCAGCAACGAACAACTCTTTCTGATGCTTGTAACGGAAAGGATGACGGAATGTCATCCGTGCCAATGGTGCACCCCTACCTGGATCATGAATGATTTCTGTAACAACACCTTTGAGATAACCATTACGTTCACCGAAATCAAGTGAACGGAACCTTGCAGGTCCCTTGCGGTGATGAGTGTGAGATTTGAAGACGGAGCCTGCTCCCTTACGTTGTGCTCTGATTACACGACCCATTTCGGCGCCTTCTTTCTGAGGTTTGCGAATAGAGGAAGAAATGGATTAAAGAAGAAAGGGAGTTAGGGTTTTTAGAGGGAGGAGAGCCGTAATAAGTTTATGGGCTGGGCCTCTAGTATTCGTGGCAAGGACCCAATACGCAATTTGACAACAAATTGCTCCACAACAAATTATGCTAAGTAGCCAATCAGCATTCGCCTTTTTATTTACTCTTTTTATTTTACTTAAGATTGTTTAGAGGTGATTTTGAGTTGATCGAGATTGAATTCTATCACGACCCAATTCATCGAGTTGTGGAGGCACCTACTCTACCATCTAGATAGGAGAATCCTCAACCTTTGAACCGGTTATAACATGCAAAAAAATAAACAAGTCATAAGCAATTATTATAAATTATTTTAAATCTCCAAAGTCATTTTACAAGGAAACGTACTAATAATCCTAGGGAACTAGTTTAAGCAGGTACGATAGCTTCTAAGAGTAGAGCTTATATAATAAATGAGACATAGCTCCCACCATAAGGAAAGAATAGTAGAAGTTGTCGGAGATAATCATTGTCTTCAACATGAAACATTACTAAATTCGTGCAACCAGACTATACTTAGTGGCATAGCAAGAGTAGTTTCAATACAAACAACACATTCTGATAGGCATCATCGGTCGACCCAAACCTACTACATAATATAAATTAGACAATTCGAAGGGAACATGCAATATGAAAGTGGCACCATTTCATGTCTCTATCCACATATTTTTACCATCCAGGTATAATGCTCATAAATTAGTACACTTTGATCTCATTCCGCTGTCAACTCTACCATTAACATATTTAGACCTTTTCCCCATTCTAAGGCTTCCCAAGCCTACCTATGATGTCACCCTAAGGCTTCACAAGCCTTTGACATCACCCTAAGTACTCTTTCCAAACCTACCTGTTGGTTTGACTCGGATACCACGTTAGTACACTAATTATGAATAGCTCAGATACCATGCATGTACACTAACTATGGATGGTTTGGATACCACACTGGTACACTAACAATTTGGTTCTATGAGAAAACCAAGTATGTGATTGTGATTCCATAAGAGAACTTGATATTTGTATTTGTGTGTGTGGCATGCATCTAATTACTGTTGTTTCATGGCATGTGACTAAGAGTCTATGTAGCTTGATACTTGTTGTTATATGCATTGCTCTATGTTACAACATTGTAGTGAACTACTTATATTTGTATCTTTGACTTGCCGTGTGATCCTACCAGTACACTGTGATTTGTGTATTAATATTACACATATTTTTTTTCCTTATTTAGTACATGACATCTTTCGGCGTCTGATTCAAGACCTCAAATAAGAGACACTTCATTCCAAATTCAAGGGTGAACTACATCTTCCAGGCTACCATGGATTCCTCTGATTTTCTTGTCCATCTTTTTAGACACATACATTAGACTTTATATTAATGTTTAGTATTTGGAGTTGCATCCCCAATTTGAATGTTTAGAGTTTTGGTATGATGACATTCAATTTTTAGAAACTGTTTTCCGCATTAAATGTTTTTGCACTACTGGATTGAGTTTATGGAGACTCAATCTTTTGGTTGTCTAAACTGTTTATTTTTTATATATGATAAACTTGATTTTGTTTAAATGGTGTTAAATTGATTTGGATTAGTCTTTGATTTTTCTACCAGATAATTTAGTATGGGTGTCACTCACGACGATCAAAATCGTGACGATAAATATCCTTTTACTTCAGCAAATAACCATGAAAGAAAATGTTTCTCCGTCTTCCTCATCTCATTCTTTTCTTTCTCCTTTAGTTTTTTTTTAATCATAACTTGTTGATGTTAATTACTTTGTTGATTCATGTATTCTCTATTTAATTAGAGAAGATTTGTTTAAATCTGAAAAAATATCTCACATCGTTGAAACAGTTTCTTAGAATAGTGTTCATCATGACTCAAGTATTAATTGTGTACTATTTAAAATATTATTGTAGTACTCCATCTATCTAATTTTCAGTACTATATTTTGTTAAATAATAAATTATATTATTATTGTAATTTTTCATTGTTTTCCAGTAAAAGTTTATCTACAAAATGTTTTCAATCTTTACAAGACAAGTTTATGGTGTTTTCACTACAATTGCGCTTGTGGGGTGTACTATAGGAATATTCTAAATAATACATATTATGTCACAATCCGAGTCTACACCCTAAACGTGATCGGCACTCAAGAACCATTGTTGGTCCCCAAGCGAACCCTCATCCTGGCTAACTACAAGCGGAAGACTAACTTAAGCATTCAAAAGCTTAAAACTAAAATATAAAAGTTCATAAAACTGAAATATAAAACTTTAACTCAAATGAAATACTCTGAATATAAAAATAATATTCAACTCGCCATAAAATAGGCAACTTAAGTCTTTAAAACATTTAATAAAATAAATGATACAGACTTCTCAACTATACTAACTATCTATGATGCGTCTAATTGATAAAGATGGAAGTCGGGACAAGACCCACGGCGTCCTGACTGAACTGAAAAGTAAATGAAATCCTCCGGAAACAAGGAGGCTCACCATAGCTAACTCGAACTCTCAGATGTATCAACGAAACTCCTGTTGATGATCCTAAATACCTGTGTCTGCATCATGAGAAGATGCAGGCCAAATGGCTCAGTACGTGGAATGTACGAGCATGTAAGAGGAATTCTAAAGCATAAACATAAGCTTGAAACTTGATAAAACAGGAAACATACTTACCTCTTCTCAAACTTACACAACTCAAGGAGTACTCAAGGATATTCAAAACTACTCAACTTACTCAACTCAGAAGTACTCAAGGATAAGATACTCAACTCAAAGATATGATATTTGACTCTGGGTACTCAACTCATCATGACTGAACTCATTTCAATATAAAGCAATTTAAAACAAGTGCAATATAAAGAAACAAACTGTTTAAAAACATGTTGTCAACTCTGTGTGTACGCAAGAATACAACATAACTCTGAAATGTATGTCAAAATACAAATAACTGTGTATATAAAAATACAATAACTTTTGTGGGAGTTTCTCTAACCGACATCCATCACTTATGAGCTATAGTGATGATACAACACTTTACCTCGCACTGCCAATGACCATCCTATACCTTGCCATCGGTATAGGACCTTACTTAACTTAGTGGATCCACTAGCTTAACTTACGTGATCATCTAAAAAGTATGACCCATTAAATCCCATGTTGGCCACATGGTTCTTATGGAGATTTGAGTTAATATGAACTCGCGTCCCCAATTCAGTGCTCAATACTACTCCCAAAAATATACTTTAGCTCATACGTGTTTTAAACACCTCTTTATTTAGTTTGAGATAATTGCTCAAAGCTTAGCCCAAAGGCTCTTTTGGAATCGATGTTCCCTTTATTGAAAACTAGCTCAAAGGCTCTCTTGGAATCATGTTCCCTTTTCTTGCTCAAATGTGTAAAAACATTTATAAACTCTTAGGGAATACTTAGTTCCCTTATAACTTTTAAGAAATGAATTCAACTCTTTACTCTTTGTTTAACTTGAAACTTTCAATCTTAAAACGAAGTTAAAACGTTTATACAAGACTTTACTCTTACTCTTTACTTAACTTCAAAGCTTGAGTCTTAAAACAAAGTTAAAACATTTGTAAAAGACTCCTTAAAATATGGTTCATGCCGAATTAGGGACATGAATGACTCAATGCAAGGTTTTCAATAACCATAGATAGAACTCAATACTTGGAANCTTGATAAAACAGGAAACATACTTACCTCTTCTCAAACTTACACAACTCAAGGATATTCAAAACTACTCAACTTACTCAACTCAAAAGTACTAAAGGATAAGATACTCAACTCAAAGATATGATATTTGACTCTGGGTACTCAACTCAACATGACTGAACTCATTTCAATATAAAGCAATTTAAAACAAGTGCAATATAAAGAAACAAATTGTTTAAAAACATGATGTCAACTTTGTGTGTATGCAAAGATACAACATAACTCTGAAATGTATGTAAAAATACAATAAACTGATGTATATAAAAATACAATAACTTATGTGGGAGTTTCTCTAACCGACAACCATCACTTAAGAGCTATAGTGATGATACAACACTTTATCTCGCGCTGCCAAGGACCATCATATACCTTGCCATCAGTATAGACTTAACTTAGTGGATCCACTAGCTTAACTTACGTGATCATCTAAAAAGTATGACCCGTTAAATCCCATGTTGGCCACATGGTTCTTATGGAGATTTGAGTTAATATGGACTCGCGTCCCTAATTTGGTGCTCAATACTACTCCCAAAAATATACTTTAGCGCATATGTGTTTTAAACACCTCTTTCTTTAGTTTGAGATAATTGTTCAAAGCTTAGCCCAAAGGCTCTTTGGGAATTAATGTTCCCTTTATTGAAAACTATCCCAAAGGCTCTCTTGGAATCATGTTCCTTTTTCTTGCTCAAATGTGTAAAAACATTTATAAACTCTTAGGGAATACTTAGTTCCCTTATAACTTTTGAGAAATGAATTCAACTCTTTACTCTTTGCCTAACTTGAAACTTTCAGTCTTAAAACAAAGTTAAAACGTTTATACAAGACTTTACTTTTACTCTTTACTTAACTTCAAAGCTTAAGTCTTAAAACAAAATCAAAACATTTGTAAAAGATTCCTTAAAATATGGTTCATGCCAAATTAGGGACATGAATGACTCAATGCAAGGTTTTCAATAACCATAGATAGAACACAATACTTGGAACTTAAGAACTTCAATGATACTACTCATTTAAAGTATGTTCAACTCAAAGGGTTCATGCGGAATTATAAGCATGAACTTCTTAACTCAAGAACTCAAAGATACTTCTCAAAAGGGCTTTAAGAACTCAACACTTAAAGGCTTAAAACATAAAGATACCACTTCTCTGAAAGATGTTCAACTTACAAAGTTCATACGGAATTATGGGCATGAAACAACTCGACTCGATGGTCTACATAACAACATGGACTCATGTATACGACTCTTCTCATTCTCTTACTTACTTTCTCAGAACTTAGTTCAAATCTATAGTTAATCTCAAAGGATTTACAATTGAACTCAAAGCCTTACTTGAACTTTACTCTTAACTCTCTCTTGAATGTGAATTATGAATTCAAGAATTTTGGTTCATGATATGAAGGATCTCATGATGACAAAGTAGATTCATGAATACATTCTCCTCATCCTCATACTCACTTGCTCGAGTCTTGAAACAAGTTACTAGTAATTGTAGAAGATTCATCAAAGACTCTAAGGGACCTTATCAAAAGGTTTGAAACAACTCTCAAACCTGACTCTCAACTCTACCTTGAATTTGATTTATGAATTCAAGGTTATGATCATGTTAGGAATGATTTTAGGTGTTTAGAAGTAGCTTAGAATAGTTAGAATAAAAAATGAGTGAAGGTGCACTTTAAACGAACTCAAATGGGGCAGGCGACTCTGGCGCTATGGGTGGCGCGGGGCGCCAACCCCTAAACTTCAGAGGTGGGTTTGGGGCGCTCTGGAAGGCGCATTGCGCCAGGCCCCAACCCAGAAAATTCAGCAAGTTTCTTTTCTCGTTTTCTCACCCTATTTCGCCTAGAATCGAATGGTTTCTTCCCTAATCACTTAGAATTGATTACTTGACATAAGTACACTCTAATATACTCAATACATCCATTAAAACACTCACTTTGATCTCAAGAAATCATCCAAAACCCAACACAACAAGATTTAGAATGAACTTCAAGAACACCTATCAAGAATTCATCAAGAACTCAAATCTTTCAACTTCAAGAATGAAATTTGCACTGAAAATAACATGTTTGGCGTGTGGATGAACAAACCCAACACTATGGAAGCTTACATACCTCTTAGGGATCAAACCCATGGCGAAAATCCGCAACAAGACGCAAGAATCTCGACCAACGCTTGATCCTCTCCTCTTTTCTCTTCTTTTCTCTCAACTAAAACCCTAGGCGTAAACTAGGATTATAAAACTGAACCTAATCAGATTATACCCTAAAAATATTACTAAAAATGAATTAAATCTGATTAGGTAAGGAAAAGACCAAAATACCCCTTACTATTTCCGGCTAACTTTCCTTAACTGGGCAACCTAACTTCAAAAGGCCCTATCTCACTCATCCGAACTCGAAACTTAGCAAACTCGGCGGTGTTGGAAAGATAATTCAAAGATCTTCGCTATGGTATCTGGTAGCACACCTAAATCATCCTGAGCTAGGAGTTATGGTCGTTTGAAGTCGACCCAAAACTCATACTTAGCTTAACTTGCAAAATTTCAGATTTTGCTATTTCCAATTTAATTCTTTTTGGAACTCAAGGTGCTACATCTAGTGACCTTAACACTTAAGAAATTTTTAATGCCTTGGTAAAATCTCACTCACTACGAAGAACAGTTCGAGTCTTAGTTCGAAAAAATTTATGGTGTGTTACATATTATTTGAATTCAAGTTTGATATGTATCAAATAGGAATTACATTATAAAAAATAAAGAATTTTGCAATAATAACAAAAATATAAATATTTATAATTATCACTCTATATGAATAATGTTAAAGACTTTGACGATTCTGAACACAATAAATAAATAAGTAAAGATTCAGTCACAATAGAAGTTTTTATTATTTTTGTCAAAGGGACCTCCTTGTCACCGGATTTGATATACATGGAAAATCTTTTACATAATAGAATAGAGAATTTGATTGTCAACAATCAAAGTTTTACATAACTTTTCTTGGAATAAATAAACACAAGTCTAGAGAACATAAGTTACGTTTTTGAACGTATTTTTGACTGGCATGGTATGAATTTCATCTATCAAATATCTGTATTTCCGATCAAAATACCAATCAGCAAATGCTATTGGGGCAGACTGCACAAACAAAAACAATATAGTTAGCAAACAACATTTTTAAATTGCACTTCCAAACATAAATAAGTAAATATATTATATATAAATAAATAAATAATATCTTACCACATTATTGATTTCAAGGGCCACTTCTAAAGACCACCTGCCAATAAGGCTAGTATGATGATGCATTGCGTCTATAAAAACTCCTCTATGTTTAGGGTCATTTCCTTTGGGTATTGCATTTAAGAAATCCGACCTCATTTCTGAATTTTACAACAAATTATTCAAAAATATTAGAAATATAACTCAAGTTGTGTACCTATCATAAAAATTATTCACTTTTTTTGGGAATTATTTTTCATTTTATTTGTATTTGACTATGACACACTACAACAAAAACAATTTTTAGTAGCAACAATATGCATATTAACAAAGAATTTAAATTTTTTAGCAGAATTAATTAATTGCCATTGAATCAAATGTCGTTACGTATATTCGTATGAACTAACCTCGCAGGGATGCATTCAGACATGCTGATCCTTTCCCCTCATCAATGGTTGTATATTTCTCGTCTCCTAAAGTATATTGTGTCTGAAAAAGTACATGATAAATGTTAAGTACTAATTAGTAATGAGAAGACATTAATTTAATTAAATAATACTACCTCTATCCACTTTTAATTATCATGTTGCGCTTTTCGAAAGTTAATTTGACTAATTTTTAAAGTTAAATTAGATTACATTAATTTGATATTTTAAATAATAAAAAAAATACGAAACGTATTATAAATTACCTTTTTTTGTATATCAATATGATGAAAAAATACGTCTTAAAATATTAGTCAAAGTTCGGATAGTTTAATTCTAAAAACAAAAATATGACAAATAAAAGTGGAGAGAGGAAATAAATATTACTAAAATTAGTAATAATACCAGTTACCTACCTCAATATTATCAAATGCTGACATGTAAAGAAAAAATGGTGTCTTAGTATATTCTTGAATGTTCTCTGCGTAGAGGCACTGCAAAAAATTGGAAAAATAGTAATAATATTAATTTTATAAATTTAAATCACGAGATAAAATCATATATACAAACATCTAATAAGGGAACAGTTTGTACCAATTCTGCTTTCATTTTTGAAGTGCATGATTTTGGTAACGTTTTGGCAGCTCCCTGCAATACACATAAAGATATTTTTCATTTTTAGGAAACAATAACCTCTATTTCGAAGACTATTAATTAATTAAAAAGAAAATAAAGTCATATAAACGGCTTGAATAGTTGTGTATACTTGTAAAGCAGCAACTCCTCCATATCTCCATGACCAAAATCTTTCGAGCACAGGATTCTTACTGTTATGAAAAAAATATATAGATATTCAAAGTCGGAATAAATAATAATTCTATAATTAATTTCATATAACGTAAATAATAATTGAAGTCTTACAAATGAACAAAGTAGCCAGAATCAACCAAACATTTCACTCTAGATTTAATTGGCAATGAATCGCGGAAATAATCACAATATAATATTGCTGGATATCCTCCTGCAGAACTGCCAGCTAGGATAGCCTATAAAAATAAAATAATATATAAGTAATTTTCTTAAAAGATACTAAAAATTAATTTTATAAATAAAAGTTACATATTTATTTGTATAGAACAAGAGCTGAAAAAAATAACAAGCAATAGAATAATTTCTTGATCAATATATAAAATTTACTTACATTTTTGGCATTCTTTAATCCTTTTTCTAGCAACTCCTCAAGTACTGCATAAAAAATCTTTTGCCCTCTAAACTGAAGATTCTTAGTCTAAACAATCAAAGAAAAAACATGTAAGGAATGATAATCCATTTTCAACAAATATAATTATTTTTGAGGTATAATACATAAATCTGTCATTTGAATTTGATTTCAGCTGAGATCTTATACTCTCCAATTTTGAGAATGCACATGTAGGCACTCAAAATTATATAAAAGTTGAATAAATAGATACACATATCCTACATGACATAATATATGTAGGATGCCAAGTAGAATGTGTGTGCTTACTTGTTTAAGTCTTTATACGTTTAAATGTCTACTTGTGCATATTCAAATTTACAGAATATAGATACAAACTCAAATCAAATTAAAAAACACATTTTTATATTATATTTATTTTAACTTGAAATTTAGAAAACATACTGAATTATTTGTTGGATCGATGTATTCAGAATCTCCTATGAACGATCCACCATCGCAGTATGCAACAAGTACTTTGTTCCAATTATAAAAATCTGCATATTTTACATAAGATTACAATCATATATATATATATAGGACACATGATAATTGAACAACAATAATTTGATCATGTGAGATAAAATTATAGTATAAGATAAAATAAAAATTTTGTTTAAACATAAAATTTAGATTTTTAAGTTGTATTTCTGATTCATAAACATAAAACTTCATAAGCGAAAGTCCGTAACAAAAGTATAATATCACAAAAATTATTCTTAAAAAAAGTACACAAGATTTTAAAATCAAATTTTAATTCGATAAAAACATAATTGAGCATGAATTGTAGTATACTATTTTTTGGTTGGTAATAATAAATAAAATAGGCGTTAATTTGAATTAATAGTAATTTTGGTTGGAAATAGTAATGGTATATCAGATATAAATATTTTAAAGGTTGATAAGAGTAATGATATCAACTAAATAAATTTTGTTCACATATGAAATAAATAGTTGATAGATAAAAATGATGAATCTTTTTTTTTTATATATAAAATATAAACTTGTGAGACAATTTTGTATTTTAAAAAAGTGAAATCATGATATTGAATTTCCAAATCAAGTTTTTTTTTAAAAAAAAATTAAAATTCCATCACATGATTTGAAGATGAAACTATCCAAACGCTGATTTCATCTCATAATTTCATATCATGAAATGAAATCGTACCTGGATTTTGACTCTCATTCTTGCTGTGAATTCCTTGAAAATCTAGTTGACCCATTTTTTTTGATGAGCCATTTGAGGTCGTGGCACGATCTTGGCAGTTTGTTACATTCATACACCATGCTCCTCCCTATGAACAAAGTTATTTAATAAATTTTTGAAATAATATTAATAGGTGTTTGTTCATGAAATTTTTTCATTTTTTTTTTGTAATTGAACAAAAAACATATTTTTTGCCATAAAATTTCAGAATTGAAAAAACAACAAAAATGTTTTGCTTCAAATTACTCATGAAAAGTCAGAAATAACTTATATATATACGAAACTCGTTTAAATAAAAAATATTGTTTTCCAAATTTCATAACAACTTACGGATAGATGGACAATCCAATTTTCAGCTCCATCTCCAAATCCTGGTTCAAAATAGTATGCTGGAGGTGATCCATCCAAGCACACTACCAAAATAAATAAATTTTAGATTTATTGATTTTTTAATTTAAAGTTTATAATTTTACATATTTAGTGAAAATATTAATTTACCTGCTCCTTTTGACACAGCACTATGAACTATTGTTGGATTGACACTATATTTATTTGGGTTTTGTATTGCATTTGCACATTTAATTGTGATGATGGTCAAACAGCAAACAAGTAAGACAACAAGTTGAAGAGATTTTGTAACCATCATCATCCTGTAAAACATAAAATTAAAAAGAATGGATGAAATTTTGAATAAGAACATATAAATAATGCAAATGGATAGAAAGAAAAATAATAATATTATAAAGATGTACGTACTTAATTAAAATATATATGTTGCAAAAGATGTATTGAACCTGATTAAACGAACTTCAGGACGTTCTATATATAGAGGAGGATGGCGGAAAATTAGGACTTAAAATAGAAGACCACAACACTAGAACCATACACATGTTTGAATATTTTTAAATTTTGTTTTCCTTGAGACATAAAGATTTATATGGCCATACACAATTATAGTTGCACAAAATGAGAGGTCTTGTGGTTATTATAATGTGTGCTTGTTGTCCAAGGGTAAAATCAACATTTGAGTTCAATTTTTTTAAAAAATAATTCAACCTCTCATTTTTAGTATTCACGTCCAATGTATGATTTGAGTCATTTTATAAATTAATTTTACCATTTGTTACACTAGTAAGTAGATGTGACGATAAATTTAACTTACAGATGATGCGTAATTTGATGAAAATAATGTTTGTGGACGATAAATGAAGCTAAGCCTCATGTGATAGGAGATATAATAAAACATATTTTTTTCTTTTAATTCTCCCAGTTAAATTTGTACATGATTAATGGAATTTGATCTCTTACCAAGTGTTCATGAAATTCTTTGTATGCATTATATTGTGACTTCAGCAAAAGCGATACCGGTTGCAGCAATCGGGTCACAAAGACGTGCCATATCATTTTGTCTATACCTAATTTTATATTATATATAGTGTTTCTTTAGTTTACTTAGTTCAATTACAGAATACAAATGAACTTCCAACTTCTCAAATGTAAATCCAATTTTCAAAGACCATTTCATACAAAAAGAATTTCAAAATTCTTGGGCTCACTTCAAATTTGGCTTAAGGCCCAAAGTATGTTTCAAGAACAAGAATCAAGTTTCAAAAATGTGTAAAAGGCTAAATTTTAGCCCAAGAATTGTGAAATGTCTTTGAAGATTGATTGTATCTTCTCAAAGTTGTTGAACAAAAATCTAAATAATTATGCTTATGGTATTAGTAATGCAAAAGTTTTAATACACGCATTAACATAATTATAGATATAATTGCCTTTAAAAATCTTTTTCACCATATTTGTGAGAGGTATGTTACATACTTGTGAGTTTTCACTGGATATTTTTATAAGCAAAAAAATTTTCTTTAGAAATTATGCAATGCATGTTATTCTTAACAAGAAAAATCATATTAAAAAGGATAAACTACATAACTACACATACATCACTACCATATATACTATATTTACCTCTAGTTTAAAACAATTACACATACTATCACTTTTAATATTTATACCATATATTTTAAAAGATTTAATCAGATACACAAATCCCTTAAATAAGGAATTGAATAATTATCTTAAACCTAAACTCCTTAATTAATGGTTCATTAACAAGTCAAATTCTCTTTCTTTTTTTCACATCAACCGTTTCATCCATATCCTCACATCCACCAACCCTCCTTCTTCCTTAATTCATCTTCTCCCTCCTTGTTCCTTCATCCTCTCAATACATATTTGCGAGTTCAAATCAACATTATACATATAAGTTTGTTTGTATTATTTTATTATTCTCACGTATTTTGATTTTGTATCTGCGTTAGAGTTCATAATGTTTTGAAGTTCTAAATTTTTTTACAAATTAGGTTTTATATTTTTGATTTTGTTGTTTCTCAAACACTTTAGTGGTTGAACATTCCCAAAATTAAATCGGACGATTCTCGTTAAAGGTACTACACATTAACAATACTATACTAAATCATACTAAATCAAACAACTTTTATTTATTCATTTTCACTCATGAATTTCTCATTGCAGGGACTGACTCTTTATCCGCCAATATTCAAATCGAGAATATATCTAAGTATAGGAACGACCCAATCAAGATATAAGAATTACGTCAAACTTTAATTAATAGAAAAAATACACCATTAGATGCACATCAAGTGCAACAATGTTGGATACACATCAGGTGTACATGTATCTAGTTAAGAGTTCATGTATCTAAGTTAAGATTATATGTATCTATGAAGAAAAAAAATCAGATCCTTTAAAAAAGGGAGAATTTCGAATTTTTTAACTTTTTTTTTAGATTAATGATACAAATACTCCACAGTCGTGATTTGTTCCTAAATTAGTGTGTTTCAATTACATTTCATATTTAGATACACATAATTATATGTGTGTTTACTATGTATCTGAGATACATGATTTTGAATATAATGTATGCAATTGATACTTGATACATCTAATTAATAATAGATACATATAAAAGATACATGAAATTAAAATTAGATCATACAAATAGATACATGAAATTAAAATTATATTATATAAATAGATACATGAAATTAATACTAGACACATATAACAAATACACAAAAATAATATTAGATATTTTTATGATACATATGAATGTACTTGTATGATACTCGTGTATCTAAGTGTTTTGTTTGTTGGATACATCATATATTGATAATAGATACATCAAATTAATGAATTTTATTATTTTAAGAGTAATAAAATGAAATTAATCAAATTGCATGACCAAGATATACATGTTTTTATCTTTTATTAATAATATTAACGAATTTATTATTTCAAATAATAATAAAATGAAATTAATTAAACATAGATAAACTCCTTGATTTCTGTTGGCAAGAAGTTTAAGAAAAAAATAAAGACTTTTGTAACTTATAGTCATCTAAAATAAGTCATAGATGATTGTCTTAGAGAAACATACATTTAAAAGTTAATAAATTGTTGCTAAATATAGATATATGTCATTTTTTTAGATTGACTAATAAAGAAAGTGAGTCGTATAAACTGAGACATGAGAGTAATAAATTTGGACTCCCAAAATATTTGCACCAAAACCCAAAAAAATGGCCAACTCAAATTAATGTGTTTTATAATTAAAAAACTATATTTTGTAATTAAAAAAAATAGATTCATGCATTGTAAAGTAGGGTCTTAAACACATTAAATAAATTCCACTAGTTTAGGTCCTATTACTCAGATTCTCGATATTTTAAATATTACTTCATCTACAATATTTCATACTTAGGATACATGAGTTTGAATTCGCGAGATACATGTATTTGTCGAATTTTAAAATCGAGATATGTATTTTATTTATTTAAATTAATTAGTTGTAACTGATTTCCTTACCACAACCAAAAATTCAGGTGTCTAGATTCTCTTAACCTTTACATCCCATCATAGCATATATATATATAACCACAAGGGATTTGTAGGGGGGTCACACATAATGTTCAATTCCACAATGAGGGAAATAGAGAATAGATAGGGGGAGGCTAATTAGTAGGGGCCAAAAGGTTTAGTTGAACAATGAATAGAATTATGCAATTTTGTCTTACTAGTACTCTTTATGGGGTTTTTTTTAAGACAAGAAGACATGATGACATTTGCTCTTTTATGTTTGGGCTTAGAAAGTTGGCAATAAGTGGAGCCTTAATTCTTTTATTTTTTTCAACCAACAGTTTACCTATTGTTAATTAATAATTCAAGGAGTTGTCTAGAGACTTGAATTGTTTCCAACAATATATACCACTAATTGAACTACTATTTAACTATTCAGACAAAAAAAAGTAAGAAAGAAGAAAGAATTATTATCCATATGTGTCTCCGTACTTTGAATTCCACAATCAAGACATTTCAAATCATATTTATTTGATGTACGAATCGTACCTGATCTTAGATAGAAGGTTATGGAGGATATGTATTAGGATAGGAGATTAGCTAGTTAGTTGAGCTTTGTCTCGCTTATTCCTCTTCACTATCATCCGTACTATCAATTGTTAAATTGCTCTTGTAGTTTCTTTGTTGTTTTATACTTTGATTATCGTTGTGTCTGTTTATGACTATTGTTTAGGATGATTTGTCAGATTATCTGTTCTATTTTGCTATGATTGTCTTCATTTCCATCATGTCTTTGTCTATAATTCTTTGAATTGTTTTTTTCTTGAGCAGAGGGTTTATAAAAAATAACCCCTCTACCTCTAAGATAATAATAAGATCTGCGTACACTCTAATATCCTTCTCATGTCCTATTTTATAGAATTACACTTGATATATTATTGTTGTACCAAAGTAAATTTCTACCAAATTGTATTATTTAGTAAGTATTTTTGGTGAATTAAGTGGTGTTGAATAACATTGCTTGGTGGCAAAATGTCTGGGTCTCCAAATATGGCAAACCATATAAGCCAACACAAAAGAAACACACAGTGTCATGAGACATATCTGCCTATTTTTGTCTGACATTTATTTGGCAACTTTATTTTTTCTTAGTTTCAAGTTCAACTTCTGCATGAATATGTTCCCCACATTGCATGGTCCATTGCCTATTTCCAAATATCCATCTCTTTCCTACACTTATTTTTCAAGAACAAAATGAACTTAAATAAAGCATTGCCATGCACAAAATTAAAAATCATTAAAACAAAAGTTAGCACAAGTATCCCCCCCCCCCCCCCCCCCNCCCCCCCCGCACTCCCCTAATTTTATTATTTTTTGTTCAGTCTTTTCAGGGCGGAGTTGATTGCTGATTTAGTTGAACTCAGTAATTTTCATTCAAACCTAATTTTTGTATTGAAAAATTCATTCAATATGATCAATTTAGAACCAATAACTTTACGAATCTAAAATTCTCAATCATAAACTTTAAATTTTAACTCCGTCTTTACTGAGTCTTCCTTGCTACTTCAATCATCCTGTGCAAAAAGCCTTATTTTTAAAGTACTTTGATGGTCTAGAGGTGTTTACTTTCCCAATGGACCCACTAGCCATCCTAAAGGGGAGACATGAAATATGGGCTAAAAGGTTTTATCTCTATGAACCAATTAATTTGGATTGGTTTTAAATTCTATTGGCCAACATCTTTAGCCTACAATTCATCATGGATTAGAGAGCACAAATTAGATTTTACATGAAAAGTAGGAATCTAAGTTTAGAAAGATAGTGATTAGGAATGGACAGTAGGATGGTTTGATATTATAAAAAATCCAAGTCATGTCTCTTCATTATATATATATATATATATATATCATTGTAATCTATTTTACTTAAAAAAAGTTTAGAAAAAACAAAAATTATTCCAACTCTATCTGATATTTCTTGTCAAATTTTCTCCTTTTTTTAGATTAATGTTTATCCTCTCCTACATGCTACCTAGGTCATAATAATCAAACATAGGGAGTAGTATTAACATGCTACATGACATATATTTTTTAAATTTATCTAAAAGAATAGTATCATATTTTTATTTCAAAACTTTTTCTTTTTTAATGATGATTTATAATTAGATAAATTTTAGTACTTATTTTGCATTTGACATTATGGTGGCAGAGTTAGAGACCAATTGCAAGTTTTATTCTATTCAATAACTTCGATTTAAATATTATATTTTCTTACCAATTATCACTCCACTCCAAACCTTATTAGGGGTGCAAAAATCGAACCGAAAAAAGTGTTATTGGTTTATAGCTATTGGGTTAACATGTTTTTAATGGTTTTATAAAAAAATTACTGGATTATCGGTTCGATATTGATTTTTAATGCTGGGTTATTGGGTAAACGATAACTCATTAGGACTGTAGTAATTTACTTCTTTTACTTGTACATAATTATTAGCTATTAATCTCAATACCTTACTAGTTACTGTCTTTGCCCTTTAGCCTTCGTTTCACAATTCACAATTCACATTGACTTTGAGTTTACAACTTCACATTATACAAAATGTCAAAATCTAAAGTAAGAACCCTACTTCTTTTAATTTCTCTTTGTGTTACACTTGTATAGTTCATTTCATGTTAGTTATTGTTGTTTTTATTTTATGAGCATTTGTAAAGTTATATTATTATTTTGTCGCGTCAAATTTGTTAGAGAAGTCATATACTATTTGTTTATAAACATTTTCTTATTAGTTAAATCGAAAATCGAACTGTTAAGAATCAAAACTGATAAATCAAAAATCGATAAAAAATATCTTATTAATTTGGTTATTGATTTAATGTATTTAAAAATAAAAAACTAATAAATCAAACCAATAATACATAAAAATCAAATCAAATTGAACCAACCGATACACACTCCTGACCATTGAATCCCCACTTACTATCACATCATAACCTATAATGGTTAGTGGCTACAGTAAGTTACTAAGAGTGACAGAATAATTGAAAGAAAAGTAGTTCTATTTGAAAGTCATAGTAGTAAAGAACAAACAGTATCCCTCATATATATTTTACAACCGACAATTCTACACAGAAAAAAGATAAAAGAATGGACCTCAACTCTAATGTTAGAAGCCGGGGAATTAACGACAAATAAAATTTTGTATACTAAACAACAAAAAATCATATTAATTACTCATTTCAATACAAATTAAGAACATATAATAAAAAAAATAATTAACTAAAAATATTTAACAAGGGATTCGCTGAATATTATCATAAATTTTAGGGAAAAAAGACAAATATATCCCTAAACTATGGTAAATAATATACAGATTCCCACCATCATATTTTTGGGACATTGGTGCCCATGCCGTCCAAAAACTAGAGCATATATGTCATTCACTCTAATGGAAGCCTAATTAAGGATACGTGTCGTAATCTTATCCATCGATCTGATATTTAATAAATGTTGGATTGCTGGATAAGATTATGACACGTGTATGTCCATAAGTATAAAGGGTATATATGCTCTAGCTTTTGGACGGCAAAGGCATCAATGCCCCAAAAATATGACGAAGGGTATCTGCATACCATTTACAATAGTTCAGAAATACTTTTGTCCCTTTTCCGTAAATTTTATAATTAATTTCATATTTTCTAGTAGTGCAATCCGTCGTGGATAAACACATAGAAAAATAAGAGAGAATCCCACCCTAGCTAGGCACCAATAAAAAGGGCTATAGTCACCATTATCCATAAAAACAAAAGGTAAAACGCAAAGAAAGGTGAGAATATTTGATTTAATGGTTCATACTTTCGATTAGCAATTTGATTTAATGGTTCACACTGTTTATTTAGTGATTATATTCCCCTTTTTCTCGTTTCATAGACATTTTTTTAATTATTAAATTGCATCATATGAAAGCTTTATATGTACGATGTAATTTTGAAACGACCTTGCTTAAAGAATAATGCAAGCTAAACATCAATTTGGGACACAAGATAAAATTAGAGGGTGCAAAAATCAGTTTAATTGAAAAATATGATTTATTTATGGGAAAATTACTTGAATAAGAAAATATATACTTGTTAATTAATTAGCATTGCTATAGTTAGTTAAATTACTATTCGCCACTAATTTACCATCATAATATCGTGGCCTACGTCCATAATTTATATAATTCGACTTCTAATAGTATAAATTCAGAATTTGTATAATTTGGTTCCTAATTATATTCCAAATGTATAAATACATAATTTGTATATGGTATATTGACAAGCGAATTATACAAACGGAAATACTCATAGAAAATAATTAGGCAAACGATAGCTAAGGAGACTTGTATTAAGTTTAATCTCTTTGTTATTTATGAAATGTCCTTTTTATTTATTGATATTGAATTATTGAGTTAACAGTTTTCAAACGATCTTGTAAAATAAAATTTGGTTATTGATTCAGTTTTTAATTTTATGATTTCAATAATGGTTTAACCAATAATATAATAAGATTACTCTATTCTTAATTATCCGAACCAACCGATGCATACCTAAAACCTTAAACCTCAAAGATTAAAATCCAATTAAATTTCTACCCCCTCCCCCACAGCCCTACAACACGCACACACATATTTACTAAAGACTTTATTAGTGTGTAAATAAGATTTGTGTAGATCTGAATCTACAAAAGTCAATAAAAGTGAAGTCTAGTACTAATTAATCTTAAATAATTAATCATGGTTTAAGGAAAAGAATGTCACAGTATTTAAGCAGGATCCTGACTTAACGATGCAGCAATTACTCCTTTAAGTACTAAAGGTAAATAGAAAATGAAATTTATACGACTTTGTTAATCAATGATATAGTGTAATGGAAACATAAATTGAGGGACCACATAATTGGTCTGCTAATTAAGTAAGAATTAATTAATACTAATGGAAGCTCCCTCAGTACAGAGTCACCTTTATTATGAACCGTTTTATTTTTTAATGTGAAATTTTTCGGTGCGAATTCAAGTTTAGTAGACCTTCAATGTGGGTACCAGACATCGGGTGAAAAACAAAAAAAAAAAACTGTTTTACAAGTCGTTTAGGCATGTTGTTGGTTACAAAGTGAATTATTTATGTATTATTAAATTAGTATTATGTTAGGCAGCATTAGCATTTTAGTTGTTATTTGTAAAATTCAGCACACAAAATTTATGTTTTATTACTAATTTAATTACAATCCCTCATAATTAATAAATATGCATTAGTTATGAGAGAATATACGTATTAATTATTTTATATGAGACCAAAAAAGAAATAAGCACATGAATACCTAAATCCTACCTAAGTTTGTGCATAATTAATTATTGCAACTATAATCCGTAACTAAACAGCCCCTTAAGGTTTTGAATTAATATTAATCACAAGGGTAAAATATTACATTTTATCTCACTCCCAAATCAATAATAATTATTAAGAGCTGTATTAGAAATTTGTATAGATCATTTATTAAAATAACAATAATAGAATATATTTCGTGGTCTCTCAGTAAAATCAAGTATTTTATGTATATATTTTCTAAAATTGTATGTTGACACCATACTACAAGAAGACTAAAGACTAATTCCCACTAAATACTTCAATTTGTCATTGCAATAGCGTAATATCACAAATAAAGTCTGAAAGAATAGGTATATACATACATGATACATTAACCTAGCCTTATGGATAGAAAAAATATTTTCAATAAACCCCCGATCTAAATAAAGCATTTTAAGGCAAATACATTTATAATTAGTTTATTCTTTTTTTTTTGTCAAGACTATGCTTATTTTAGCTCAAATTTATTGGACTAAAACATAAATTAAAATGGTTGGGAAGTATAGTACGTAATTTCTAGGTGTTAGTTGTGTGCGGTTCCTTTAATTTGCTCGTGCGCCAACAAGATCTCCAAACATGTAGTTTCTTATAATAGCTACAATACTTTGAATCATAGGTCATGCACCAACATAATTTTAGATTATTTTTGAGCCACTTGCACATCAAATGCTTCCCTATTGACTCCGCGTGATATCAAATAAGCAGGTTAGATTGGATTTAAACGAATTAATATGAATTAGATTTTTAATAAATGATTCGTTCAAAAGTTATTTGAGCTACTTAATTTCTCTTATTTGTTCTTTTTAATTTTTTTATTTAATTTGTCCTCAAAATGATAAATTCATAAAAGACATATTGACAATTGTTTATGGGCAAACAGTTCAATAGAATTTGTTATGTGGTCAAAAACACGTATCTTAATTTGACTCATTGATTAGTATATATTAAAAATTAAATATGTTTTTAAATGAATTTAATAAAAAAGATAATGAAATGTAGTCAAATCGAATGATACAGTAGAATATAGTTAGTTGATATTTGAACTAGGTTTGAAGATGTAATTATATAGCTGGTCTTAAATCCGAAGACAAATTAATATGAAAATGCTTGATAATTAAGATCGACTAAGTTAAATATAAAAAGTTTGAAGCACAAGAATATATGTGTTCAACCCTTTACCAGTACGTTGATTACTATTTATTGGCAATAAGCAATACATTAACCAATAGAAAAGCTTCATTCTAAGCCCTAAAAAATGCTCCATCTAAAAATATCGTTACGCATCCAACTAATATTCTACTGTAATTTGTAGGACCACGTACGAATATATCTAACGTATTTATCCTTTTATTCATTTATTTTATCTTTGGGACACGAGTTTTGTATTGACTTCGAATCACTAGTTTCTACACTTTTCTCCTATAACGACCATCTAGTTTACCCGGTAATGAGTCGAGGTCAAGCTAACTAGTTAGTCTTCGTTCGGGACATTAGATCAATGGGAACCATTATGGATATTCTTTCCCTATTTTATGTGTCACGTACCGATTGCTATTATATAGACAAATTATTATTTTTTTGAATACAACAATATCTCGAATCGTAGTGGAATGATTGAGATATTCCACTCTCAATTAAAATATTTAGTTTCGAACCGGTGCCAATCCTTTGTAAATGGGGGGAATATATCCTAATAGAAGCACCATTCCAGAAATATATTTTACAATATGTTAGACTTTAATACGTGTAGCGAACGATATATGAGGAAAAGAAAAAAGACAATATCTCAAGAGTTGAGAAAGAAGTCAACTGTCTAGGATTTGAATCACCGTCTCTGTCTCCCTCTTATACATACAAAATTCTATCATATGGTAATTAAAATAAGAATAATTGAAATATAGTAACGTATTTCTACACATTCTTCTGTTTCACTGTTTGTATATATAATATAAAAACATTCCCAGAAAATCCTCAACTCACATACTCACATTGTCACCAACACCAAGCACTAAGCTTCCCACTTGAGTGTGGTCCTACTTGCTTTAATTTGGTGCACCCCCTTCTCTTTGACTTCCAATTTTATTTTATTTTAAAAAAAGTTTCCTCACCACTGGCATTTCCAATGAAAATAAATGTGAAGTCAAAATCAATTAATACTCCTATCTATATTTCATAAATTATTGGTCATGTAAACTTGTCTACTTGTCCATGGTCAGTAAACTTCAGCGTTTAATCAAATGTTTTGAATTTGAGTCTATTTAAATATAAAGTTATTTTTATTAAAGAGTGATTTACCTTTAAATATAAAATTTTTCGATGCGAATCAAGATATAATTGAGTGTTCGCGAAGGTAACAGACCCATAAGTGAAAAAAAAACACAAAAAAAGTTAGAAAACTTGCATGGACAACTAGGGGATGCATGCATGTTGTGGCAATGATATTGAAGCAAATTAAACACACGACACATGAATATTTAAAACTAGGTGACGGTTGTTTTGGCAAGGACATATTGACATGGGAAAAAATATAGTATATTTGTAATTTTTTTTTATAACAAACTAAGAATTCTAACTTAATTTATCATGAGATTTTGGGGTTCTTACTAAGAATACTTTTATAAGCGTAAAGTCACCGAATATTGACGTACACATAATGTTTCAAATATTTGAAAAACTGATAAGAAGAATAATTAAAGACAAATTTGTGATATTATTATTAAAGAACTTTGAACTAATTTTCATTTCCAAGGATATATTCATGGTAACATTACTATTAAGAAATATAATTATAAGGAATTAATCTTTTACTCAATTAAATATGAAAAATTGTTTTACGCTTACATTTTATATTTATACATATAAATTTTTCCACCTAAGTTGTGTAACCCGAAGTCGCTTGGCCGGTGGCTCCGCTGGCCTTGCATTGTCATCATAGATATTTGTTGGGAACCTACTAACAAAGTAAATGTTTGATCCAGTAGTAGCAGATATTAAAGTTGCCCTCCCAATAGTAGAGAGTATTTTTTTTTCGAATTTGAAATAACTAGAAATTCATAATTTTAAATATTTGATTTACCTCTGCCTACATGTTAGGATTTTGCCCTGATTTTCTTACTATAATTTAAAATTTATTTTTCTTTAAAGAAAAGACCAAAAATTACCATAAATGTTTTTACTTTTCCTGAAAGGAAAATATAATATTCTTTCATATTTGATTTATTCTCTCCTTTTAGGACTCTTTTTCTAGTAAGAAAAGGTTTTAGGACTCTATAAATATAAGTTTGTTCCTTTTAGCACAATAACATCCACAATGTAGTCGTTTAAGAGTCTTATTTATGGGGAGATTTATTCTCTCTAAAGTTTCAATGTTTTTCTTTATATTAGTTTTGATATAATAATAATTTTAATTTTTAGTATAAGTTTTTATTATCTGATTTATCAACTATATGATTTGCAAATTGCAAGCTTCCGCATGACGCCCTAATCATCCTTCATAACCCAACACTACAAACATACAAATGTATGCTATAACAAGTTTAAGACTATAAAGTTTCCATANAGATAGTATTTTTTTTTTTCGAATTTGAAATAGCTAGAAATTCATAATTTTAAATATTTGATTTACCTCTACCTACAAACATACAAATGTATGCTATAACAAGTTTAAGACTATAAAGTTTCCATAAGTAGTATAACCACACATTAAATATTACTTTGACTGATTCAAATATTTAAGATCATATTAGTTATATAAATTGAAACAAAATTAGCACCTACTAAATCCAAAACTATCTAATTTCGATTAATAGTCTCTTTCATTATGATGCACAGTCAAACAAGGTTAGGTTATAATTTCTAAAGTATCAAAATTCTTCCAACATCTTTCTTGTTGGCCTAACCCTGATGTATTTTATTTACTCTATTCACCTTTATCTCCATGATACACATGTATATATCGATTAAAAAATAAATTTGTTTGACTATTTATATTAAAATTCCGCTGAATCCTTCCAAAGTCTTTGTACTCGATATATATACGTGTTATATATTGTTAAAACAACATATAAATATTATTTTATTATAAATATATTGAGTTACGTATACAATAGTATTTAACAACGTAAAGCAACAAGAGAGAGAGAGGTGTTTGAGTAAGAAACTAGTACCCCAAATAACCACATCCATTCACTCTCTAACACGTGTATGTTGTCCCTTTGCGTAGCCATCTTCCACCATTTACTCAATGGGAAAAATGACAATTTCTTCGTTCACTTTTATTTATTTTCACTTTGAATGCTATATTTATCTACTTTGAACATTGCACGTTTAATGTTGAAGGAAGAAACATGGAAAAATAATGGTTTTTTGATAATGGTGTGTGCATCTGTAAAATTATCCAAGCTAGCTTAAGTGGTATATGCATATTTTGTGATCACAACAGACAAAATATAATGGCGGATCTAAGATTAAATTGACTAGTAGATAAGATTCAATAAAATCCGCGTGCTCCGTAACTATAACAAAACAATAAGATAAACAAAATGAAAGAAACAATCAGATGGTACTAAAGATAAAGTAAAGAAAATATAATACTCCTGGTTTGGAGAAAATATATTTATGCTTGATAATTTATTAACCCTTTATTTTCATACTCGATCTCTACACCCTTCTTAGTGAATAGCTAGTAAGAAGAATCTTGTGAAAAGGTATAAATAATAGTAATATGGGTGAGAACCAATATGCTATTCACTTTTTAACTTACTAAAAGTAATTGGGACACAAATAACGAATCCATTTATAGTCAAAAGATTCAATTATCTAATTGAATTAAAATATAATTAAGCTAATGTTAATTAGATACCTTGTTTGTGATAAACATCATCCATTACATCGATCGTACGGATGAAAACGATTTTCAATGAAAGTATTTGATTTATTTCTGGTGAAAAATATGGAAAATCCCTTTTCTGAATTATTTTACAGAATTAAAATAAATAATAAAATATAAGACTTGAGATACTTATAAATTATAATTAAAGAAAAGAAGTTTGGTCCATAATTAGTACCTGTAGGTTTTACATTTGAAACTTTCTTTGATAAAATATATTTTCCTTAATGAGATCATTTTCTTTAACATTTCAAAGTAGCCAAAAACAGAAAATTACTTTATTAGTAAATTTTTTAAGTGGAGTAATCATTTAACACGATTCTAAGTTGTATAATGTTTTCGGTTATATTTTAACAAATTTTGCTTCGAATCAAAAAAGAAGGTTTATTTTCCCACCTAATTCGTGATCAAACAAACTATTCTCTTTCTCAAAATATTAGAGTCTTTTTCTTATTAAACTTCTATTAATGGAATGAATAAATCATCCTTTCCAATTTCTTTAGTTGTCATGTCAATAATAAAAAGAAAATTAAACCCCAAATATAATGAGTTTAATTATCAACATTGCAACTTCCGTAACCACCTATATATTGTGATAGAAAAAAAGATTTAAAGGGACAAGAATGGTGACTGGATAAATATAATACCTTCACTTTTTAAAAAAAAATTAAAGTTTTAGTTTCTTGTTTTGAGTAAAAAAAAGTTATACTACAAAACTTTTTTTTAATGAGCCTTATGCACTGCAAATTTGAAATTAGTAAGCAATTAAGATCTTTTGGCCATTTATATAAAATAAATATATAGGTTCAGATCTCTTATGTGTAAAAATAAATATTAATTGTAAAAAGACTAAATTTTAAATAAAATTGAAAGTGACCTAAAAAATCAATTCTCTGAGAAACAAATTGTGTTTGATCAATACTTTAGGGATCATTTGATAGTTGGATTGGATGTGAGTTATACAAGTATTAAATCTTGCATGAGTTAAAATTAGTTAAGAGGTAAATTATTCATGTATAAAATTAGTACAATGTCTCGATTTACAACTCGCATAATTAATACATGTATAAGTTACGTGAAAATCTATGTATTATTTTATACATGATAAAAGGTGGAATAACTAATATATATATAATTAATGCATAAATAACAAATCCCTACATATGTAATATCAGAGTTAGTCATAAGTCATAACTAATCTCTACATTACTAATATCTGCGTATTCAAACACCTACCTTCTGAAAAACAATTTCTCCTATTCAACACCTCACTTTTCAAAAATAAGAGCTTTTTAGAAAGAAAAAAAAAACAAACATTTTCGAAAACAAGCTTTTAATCGGAATCCAATACAGATACCAGGAAAGAAAGATTTTCTTTTAAATACACTATAGTTTTTGGAACAGAGCCCACTGTGACCAAACACTTTCTCTATATAAAGCCCTCTCTGATTCATCAACCCCCACACCAAAAAATCAGTTTCCCTTTGATAACAACTCTTGCCTAAAGCCATCCTATACTCTTTTCTCTTTAGTCATTACATTAACAATGCCTGAGGCACCAAAGAATTCCCCAAAAGCCAACAATTTTATTGTTGCAGAAGAAAACAAGAAAACTCTTCATTTCATTGAAGAAGTTACCACCAAAGCTGATGAGGTCCAAAAGAGAGTCCTAGCTGAAATACTTTCTCGAAATTCTAACGTCGAGTACTTGAAGCGCTATGGTAATCTTAATGGCAATACTGATAGAGAGACTTTCAAAAAAGTTATGCCTGTTATCACTTATGAAGATATTCAGCATGATATTAACCGCATTGCGAGTGGTGATAAATCTCCCATCTTCTGCTCCCAACCCGTCTCTGAATTCTTGACGAGGTTTGAATGTTCTCATTTTTACTATAATCCTTCTGGATTTTGTTATTTTTACATACTTGTTGTTTTTACGGTGAATGACATATTTCCATATGTCAATTTTGTTATTTTTACATACTTGTTGTTTTTGTAGTGAATGACATATTTCCATATGTCAATTCTGGCATTTTGGATACATATTTGTTGTTTTGTATTACTAAATGAGATTTTTTGTATACGCAGTTCTGGTACGTCAGGAGGGGAGAGAAAATTGATGCCAACAACAGAGGAAGAGCTTGGAAGACGATCGCTGCTTTATAGTCTTTTGATGCCTGTGATGAGCCATTTTGTTCCAGATTTGGAGACGGGCAAAGGAATGTACTTTCTCTTCGTAAAATCTGAATCTAAGACTCCGGGAGGACTATTAGCTCGCCCTGTTTTAACAAGTTATTACAAGAGCCCTCATTTCAAGAACAGACGTCCTGACCCTTACACAAACTACACTAGCCCAAATGAAGCTATTCTCTGCCCTGATTCATACCAGAGCATGTATTCCCAAATGCTCTGTGGACTCAGCCAAAATGCACAAGTCCTTCGTGTTGGCGCGGTTTTTGCCTCTGGCTTCATCCGCGCCATCCGCTTCTTAGAGAAGCACTGGTCCCTTCTTTGTAGTGATATTCGATCCGGTATCATGAATACTGAATTGATTACTGATTCATCAGTGAGAGAGGCTGTGATGAAAATACTTAAACCAGATCCTGATTTGGCTGATTTCATTGAGGCTGAATGTAGCAAAAACTCATGGCAAGGGATTATTACTAGGCTGTGGCCTAATACTAAGTATGTTGATGTTATTGTGACCGGAACGATGTCGCAGTATATACCAACTCTTGATTATTATAGCAATGGACTACCTCTTGTATGCACTATGTATGCTTCCTCTGAATGCTATTTTGGTGTCAATCTTAACCCCCTTTGCAAGCCTGAAGATGTCGCGTATACCCTTATTCCGACTATGTGTTACTTCGAGTTCTTGCCAATTCATAGGCATAATGGTGTCATGGATTCTATCTCCGCGCCCAAATCACTCAATGAGAAAAAACAACAAACGTTGGTGGATTTAGTTGATGTCAAGATTGGTCAGGAGTACGAGCTTGTTGTCACCACTTATGCTGGTAAATATATGTGATACTACTTTATTTTGTTGCACATTTTTGCAAAGATTTGTTTAATTAATATGATTGTCGATTTTCAGGACTCTATCGATACAGGGTTGGTGATGTGCTACGAGTTGCTGGCTTCAAAAACAACGCGCCTCAATTCAACTTCATTTGTAGGAAAAACGTAGTTTTGAGCATTGATTCTGACAAGACTGATGAAGTTGAGCTACAAAATGCCATGAAAAATGCAGTGAGTCACTTGATGCCATTTGATGCACATGTGACTGAGTACACTAGCTACGCAGACACAACCACAATTCCAGGCCACTACGTCTTATTCTGGGAAATCAACGTGAATGGCTCAACCCCGGTCCATCCATCAGTCTTTGAAGACTGTTGTCTCACAATTGAAGAGTCCTTAAACAGCGTGTATCGCCAAGGGCGTGCCTCTGACAAATCCATAGGCCCTCTTGAAATCAGGATTGTGGAAGTTGGGACATTTGATAAGCTCATGGACTATGCTATAAGCTTAGGTGCTTCAATAAATCAGTACAAGACACCGCGGTGTGTGAAATTTGCACCCATTATTGAACTATTGAATTCACGAGTCATGTCGAAATACTTTAGCCCTAAATGCCCAAAATGGACTCCTGGACACAAGCAATGGAACAACATGAACTTACTGGCTAGCTAGCTCTAGCTAATTTCTCTGCTGACAGCTTCATCATAAGTCCAAGAAAGAACAAATTAGAGTGAACATGTATCAATTTTTAGTATTAGTCATTATATTAAGAAAACATCCTACCTAGGCTAATTTTGTTCACTTCCCTCAAAACCACCACAAATTTTGTGTGTGTGGTGTTACTTTTCCTTAATTAAAATCTCTTCTTGGAATTTTCATCTTTTTTCATAAATTCTGTCCCTATTTTAAGAATTGCAAATGGATTACATTTTGTGGGAATTGTTTTCTTATTTCCAGCCAGAAAATATTGTCCACTGAACTATCTATCTTGAACCAACTATGAGTACTAGTTGTTGGTTGGGACGGAGCTAGATAGAGCCAAGATGGTACACTATTTATACATGACTATATATATGTTGAATTGGTAAAGTTGCTATCATGTGACCATGTTGAATTGGTAAGCCTTGAAAATAGTTTCTGACAGAAATGCAAGGTAAAACTGCGTACAATAGGCCCTTATGGCCGGGCCTTTTTCCAGACCTTGTGCATAGCGGAAATTTTAGTGTACCGGGCTGTCCCTTTTAATATATGTTGAATCACTTACTGCTTATTTGTGTGTTGGCTTTTTTGGATTTTGAACGTGAAAATTCTGACTCCATCCCTAGTTGTTGGTAACATTATTTTCATGGAAAAGTGGACTTACTTTATGTGTTTTTTAGTTTAGCGCTTGACTTTTAATTAAGTAATCTTAATCCTCGTGGAATTAACTAAACTAAAAGGCATAAAGCTTTACAAAACGCCAGTCGATTTCTCCCGTAAAGTAGATTATTGGTCGACAAAGAGCTTTTCTATAGGAAACGGGGGACCTACACTTAATAGTGAGATTGTTGACTAATTAAAAAACTTTTACCCCATACTTATTTTTCAAAAGTTATTGCTATGTAATTAATAAGTCATGAGTTCGAATGGTAAAAGTAATCTTTTATAGAAATGCAGGATAAAATTGAGTTTCAGCCCTTCCTCAAATTATATTGAAAGCTTAATGTACCAAATCTGCGAGTCGGCTATCTTTTTCTTACTTCAACGAAGAAAGACATAATTACTTTTCTTTTTTTTGCCAATAAGAATTTTTTTAAAAACTTGTTATCTTAAAAGAAAATATTTTTTAAAAACATTTTGACTCATTAAATATATGAAAATTGAAAAATATATATTTTAAAAACTTCAATCTTATTTAAAAATTCAAATAAAGTGAACTTTGACTGGATAATAATGTGAATGCTACGGCAACCCTCTAGTTTCATGTAATATATACCGGTTAAGATCGAAGATGAGCATTTGATGCATGCAAAAAGACATGGAATATATCAGAGAAAGAATGATGCTTATTCTCAGAAAATGTTCCTCCACAATATATGCCTTAAAATTTATTCGTAGAAAGAAACAAAAACATTTATATATCTACGATCATAAATTTTTTATATATCTTTTAAGTTATTAATTATGATGAGTTATACTACTTTTTACGTAGTTTATAAATATATAAATTTCATTTTAATTTTTTTTGAAGATTTCATGCGTAACTTTCTAGTCAAACGTAAACTGTTTGACTTTGAAAAAACGAAAAGTGTCACTTGGGACACCGAAAGTAGTTAACTTTGACGCTAATCTTATTAATTAAGTGATGAATTATTGGAAAAATACTTAGTTACGAACAATTTAACAATGAAATTCGTAGAATTAACTTTTAGTGAGAGACAAATTTTAGTGAGAAAGATCTTTTAATTAAATTTCTCCGTTTGTAAAGTTACTTTGATTTATTTCTTTATGTGGAGGGAGAATGAACATTTGGATCTTGACAAATAACTATATATATAAGCAGGGGCGGAGCCAACCTACTGTTAGGTCGAACCTTTTTTGGCGGAAAATAATACTATTTATATATGGTTAAAATTAATTTATATATATATATAGTAGATATCGAACCTCCTTCGATTAATTGTGTGTTTATTTCTTTAGATTTGAACCCCTTAATAAAATTCTAGCTCTACCACAGTTAATATAAGGATGATGTTTGTAGCGTTTGCTTTTGATTTTTGTGTTTCTATAGTGGTGATGGATTTACGTGTCGTATTGTCATCACCCAAATTAGAGGAACACATTTAAAAGAGTTTTGGACCACCTCAACAACAAAAGAAGTTTTTAGCGACAATAAATTTATTAATATTGTCGTAAAAATATTTAGCGGCAATTGATTAAATATCATGCAATTCATCACCGTTTCAAAATGAGGTAAGGGGTGTTCTCTTTCACAGAAACTACAAAAGAAAAAAATGAATCAATTTTAAAAATTTGATATTACTTAAAAAATAAGCTAACTAGAGATCACTATGTAGATGAGGAATAGGAGTATCGAACCGCAAACCGAGTCAAAACGAAAATAAACTCAACTAGTGGTTTGGTTTGGCTTGGTTTGATATTGAAAAAAAAAAAACCTATTTGGGTTGGTTTGGTTTTAACTAAAAAAAAACCAACCCGACATTATATATGTAATTTTAAAATTTTATTTTATACATAAAAATGTTTATTAATATATAATTTATATACTTTTCTTAATCTTTCTCACAATTTTATGTTTAATATTAGTGGACTTTGGGCTACATTGTTGACTTGAGCCCACTTGTTAATTTTAGGAATAAACAAAAGCCCAAATAAATTATACAATTCAACTATCCCTATATAATATTCTCTATCTCATTTAACAAAGGTCATTAGGTCAGCAACTCTTCACCTTCAAAGGCTTAGTCACTGTTAGGTTTTACTCCTTAGCTATTAGGGCATATATTGAGCTCGTCTTTTGGATTTTCGTTCAAATCATCATCAACTCATCTTAATCTGGGTAAGTAATTGCTACTAACTCGTTTTTAGATATTTTTCTTGTATTGCAATTGTCAACAACATCACAATTTTGGATAGTTGAATCACAGATATAAACCTAAAAATTATACATCTTGGTGTCCATATCTATGGTGTGTTAAGCTTAGCAACAAGATGATGATAAATTTTTTGTATATAAGTTTCACTTATTTCTCTCTTTACTTATGTTGTTTTAATGCAATGAAAAATGGGCAAGTGTTTGACTCATTGCTTTTGGTTCCATTTGTATGGAGGTTTTTGTACTGTAAACATCGTGATGGTCTGCAGAGATAAGGAAAAACAAGTGATAGAGATACAAATTTAAGAGACTATTAGATTTTGATAGCAGTAGCCAGTAATATATATCAAACTTTTCTAACCAAATATTTTGTACTATATTTGTATCTGTTTTGGTTTCAAAGTGAAATATACTTCTAAGTCTTGTGCACAATACTTGAATGGAAGTCTTGTTGAAACACAATCTTATATCAGAATACTAATAACTATTGTTATGTATGTGCAACAACTTTCTATTTGGATGGAAACTACACCTTCTGTAACGGATTTAGAGGTGATTAATAATATTCCTTCAACTATGTCGACAATATCTCAACAACAAGGCAAAGTAACTTCACATCGACGCATACCTCCTAAGAAGCAAAAAAGAGCAGCTCCTTCGGTCGCTCCTAACTCTGAAACTACAGGTAGAGCAACATCTCAAATTTGGGATCATTTCTCCAAGTTTATTGCTAAATGAGGTAAATATAGGGCAAAATGTAATTATTGTACTAAAACATTTGCTGCCGACAGTGTCAATGGGACAACTACGTTATGAAATCATTTAATTGTGAAATGTCTCAAGTCTCCATTGAAGTCCGATAAGTGGCAAACAACATTAAAACCTATTAAAAGAGCTTGGCCAGAAGGTGGTTCCACTGAAAAAGGGGTGTTTAATATGGATGAAATTAAGAGAGCAATTACCGAATTTATAATTATTGATGAGCAATCGTTTAGAGCTGTTGAGGGAGAATGATTCAAAAAATTAATGGCTAAAGCCTTTCCAAATTTTGAAGTACCTTCTCGTGTAACTGTTGCTCGACATTGTCTAAGGATTTATCAAGAAGAGAAAAAAAAGCTTAAGGAGCTTATAAAAAACCAACGTGTTTGTCTTACCAATGATACATGGACATCAATCCAAAATTATACTTATATGGTCGTCACTGCACATTGGATTGATGATCAATGGAATCTACAAAAGAGGATTCTTAATTTTTTTCAAACACCAGATCACAAAGGTCAGACTATTGCCAATGGGATTGAGGATTGCTTATTAGGTTGGGGCATTGAGAACTTATTTACAGTGACCTTGGATAATGCAACCGCAAATGATGCTGCCATTAAGAGTTTAAAGGGGCGTATTGAAGATTGGAAAGGGGTAATGTTTGAAAATCAGTTTTTACATGTTAGATGTAATGCTCATATTTTAAACTTGATTGTAAAAGAGGGGCTGGATGAACAAATTGAGCCTATTTCTCATATAAGAAGTGCTATAAAATATGTCAGGTCTTCTTCTTCAAGATTTGCTACTTTTAAGTCTGTTGTTGAGAAAGTTAAGATTGACACCCGTGGTCTTATAAGTCTGGATGTTGAGACTAGATGGAACTTGACATACACAATGTTGGATAAAGCTTTGAAATTTGAAAAAGCTTTTGCAAGAATGTATGTGGATGACCAGAATTATCAAAAGCAATGTCGAGAAATAGGTACAGCAACAAAAAATCCATCAACAGATGATTGGAAGAATGTGAAAGCTTTTGTGAAGTTTCTTAATATTTTCTATCAGGCAACTTTAAAATTTTCTGGCAGCTTATATTCTACTTCTCACTCTTTCTTTCATGATTTTTTCAATTTCCGAAATGATATTATCAAGTATACTAAACATGATGATTTCATTTTGGTTGATATGGCAACAAGAATGAAATCCAAAATGGATAAATATTGGGGTAAGTTTGAGAGTATGAATATGTTACTGATGGTTGCTGTTGTGTTGGATCCTAGATACAAGATGCAATATGTCGAGTATATTCTTTCTATTGCATATGGCTCTTTGATGGGAAGATTAAAGTCTCAAGATGTGAGAGATGTTTTGAATCTCTTATATAATCACTACAATTGTTCTTGCTCTGAAAATCCTAACGAAAATATTGAAAATGATGATTGTGTGATGGGTGAATCTAGTGATTTGTTGCAATCTCAGTGGGAGAAACACATGAATAAAGAGGGATTTGTTGTAAAAAAATCTTATACTTGAAAGAAGATGTAGTGAAGATCAATGATTTTAATATTTTGAGTTGGTGGAAAGTTTCGTCCTGTAGATACCCTATTGTTGCAAAAATTGCTAGGGATATCCTTTCTATTCCTATTTCTACTGTTGCATCTGAGTCAGCTTTTAGTACATGTGATCGAATTCTTGATAGTTATCGAAGTTCTTTATCTCCAAAAACGGTAGAAGCACTTATTTGCACTCAACAATGGCTACGATCGCCTTCTAAAGAATGCAAGCTTGAAGATATATTAGAGGAAGTCCAGAAAATTGACGAAATTGAAAAAGGTAACTTTATATATTCTAATTGTTATTAAAAATGATTCTGCTTTTGAATTTTATTTAGTATTCAATTTGTTTCAGGTCTTTCAGAATACCCCGACTCACCTTTGAGGATTAATTAGCCAGTTGATGTACATTAATTTCACTACATGGAACAAAGGTATTAGTTCATTCTTTTTTGATTGTTAATTACCTAATTACTGTTTGCTCTAAATAGTAATAAGAACTAAGGACTAAACATTAACTTAGTTAATCCATTGCTAATCAACTTAATTGATTTGTATTGTCTACTTTGCAGATCCGGGCTATGGTTTTTGGAAAATATGTATAGAAGATCTCACTTCAAAAATGTTTTGTTCCTCTAGGTACAAGGTCATAGGTTGTAAGTAATGATGGTGTAGAATTTAAAGATTTGAATGTAAATAACTCGTATTAACTTTTGACGACAATATTTTGACTATGCAAAAATTGTTTAAGCCATTATGCTACTTTCATGAATTTCTCTAATATATAATGAATCACTCTTGATTATTGATATTATTTTATGATTTATCCAAAATAGTTATAGTAATAATTTTTTGAGAGTTTGTGTTCCAAATAGAATGGAGAATTGCCTATTGAACTCATGGACTTGCAATGCCAAAAGAAACTACCAAATGCTTTTCTAGGATGAAAAATCATGTTAGTGTTCAACGTTTTTTTTAAATCACTGAAAGAACACAAGCTCTTTAGTCTTTATCAAAATACCCGAGAAAACCCGAATAACCCGAGAAAATCGAATAACCCGAAAAAACCCGAAAAACCCGAGATTGAAAAAATCCGACTATTATTTATTTGGTTTGATTTATATATATTTTAACCCGAAACAAATGGTTTGGTTTGATTTTTAAAAAACCCGAATCAATCCGGTGATGTACACCCCTAAATAGGAGTTTATGATTACCCTTCTGCAATTATAAGTTAAAAATATTTTTTTAAAACTTATATATTGACTATTTTGGTAAATTTAGAAGTCGAATAAAGATATAAATAAATATAACTTTTTGGCTTCGGCTGTTAATCAAAGAATCATTTAATTATTCGTTTTATATATGGTATTTTTTCAATATATGGTATTTTTTCAAAAAAACATTTTAGATTGCTTCAAGACATAACCATATGCATTATAAATTTCTCTCATCTTTATGTTAAGTGAGAGTTTACGTGATTGAACTATTTACCTTGCTACGATGTTCAAAACCAAACTCAAATAAATTTTTTGATTGTTAAGCTCAAACAAACTTTTTTTTTTCTGAATATGAGTAGAGAATTTAGACAAGTTATTAAACATTTTTCTTTTCTAATAATTTTTTTTAATTCTTAAGCTCAAACAATATTTTTTATATGAGGAGAGAGCTTAGGCAAGTTATTAAACATTCTATCTTTCTAATAAATCCTTTGATTATTAAGCTCAAACACTTTTTTGAGTTTTTTTTCCAAATAAGAGGATAGATTTTAGAAAGTTATTAAATATTTTTCTTTTTTGATAAATCTTTTGATTATTAAGCTCTAACAATTTTTTGATTTTTTCCTAAATATGAAGAGACATCTTAGGCAAATTATTAAACAGTTTACCTTTCTAACTTAGCATGCATTTATTATTTCCTAACGAATGGAAATAATAATAAATAAAATGAGAGTAAAAATTCTTCGATTTTGATATCCAAAGGAAAATGTTAGACTATATCCGTTTTGAATCGGTGAAAATCCTTTTGGCCAGAAAATTTGGCCAGAATAGTATTTTACCTATGTTATTTTACTTTTTAAAACATTTTTACTCTTTTAACTTTAATACCTTTTAATTAAAAAATGGAAAAAAATCTGTTTATTTTAAAATAAAAAAAATATTATAAATTTTTTAAAATTTTGGCCAATTTTTTTGGCGATTTAGCATTACCCATTTAAATAATCTTCTCAAGGATCTTGGAACTCACTAAAATGTTAGACTTTATATCTCTCCTCAAATTTAAGTGCTTATCCAAATCTTGAAACTCACTAATTTCAAGCTTTTATTTTAATTTAAATTTGAGGAGGGATATACTATATTTTGGTGGGAGTCTTCACATCTGACATTTCTCTTTGTTTTTCAAAATTAAGGATTTTGCTACTTTTTATTTTTTGAAAACTTTGAACGAAGGAGGAAAGGGGATGGAAGTGTGAGGGTTGAAGTATCTATTCAGCATTTAATATCGGTAAAGATATGACATATAAGTCTAACTCAACCCCAAAAACTAGCTTATAAATGGAGAATTTCATTTTTCAATTAATTAACGGCTAAGTGATTTCATAACCTGAGCTTTCCTTAACCAGCTGACCTCCAATTAATGTAGAACTTTTACCAACTCTAACACACCATTCACGTCCAAGCCCAACTCTCAACATGGACTGGAAGTCCAAACGATGATGCATCTGACTCTGATACCATGTAAAGATATGACACATGAGACTAACCAATCCAAAATGCTAGCTTACCATGTCAAGATATGCCATATGTGCCTAACTCAACCCAAAAAGCTAGCTAATGAGGGGATCATTGTCCAAACTGGTCTCCTTATATGACCTTGGACAATCATCTCCTCAAAAGATAGCTTATGAGGAGAAGATTGTCGAAGTCCATATAAACAGATCACCAATCTATTCCCCAACCAGTGTGGGATAGTTACCCACTATAGCAATGCAACTTTAAGCTTCTATATATGTATTTTGTCATTCTTCTTTTGTTCGCAAGTAGCAGCAAGAGCAATCTTAGCAGTATCGGGGGTGGGGTGGGGGGGTTGACATTTTCTTTTTTGCCACAAAATTATTTTAGTTGAAGTCAGGGACAGAGTTGACAACTCTGTGCTTTTAAGTGAATTGTTTATTTGTGCTTTTGGAAATCATAATCGAAGTACCAGATTTGATTTTAAGTAAATTCTTTATGTATTTTCCTAAAATGCTTAAAGTCTAACTATAATTTTTTAAAATCCTAATCGAAGAAGCAAATCTGGTTCTAGGTCTATTATTTATATATCTATTGATCTATATTATATATACACATATTATAGATACATATACATATGTACACACTCTATTAAAAGCATGATTTTTATATCTCAAAAATAAATTTCATTAATAGCCTTCTGAACTTTAAAAATCTATTTACCTTATTTATTGAAAAAGAAAACAAAATAAGTCTACACTATATCAAAAGTATGAGCTCCCTGACTTGAAAAAGTTAAATTATGTTAATTGCCTTCTTAACTTTAAAATATAATTACCTTATTTATTACCTAAAAAAGAAAACAAGTGAGGGTTCTCTTTTTTCTCCCTTTTTAAATATTTTTTTTATTTAATTAAAAGTGTTTTATTTCTTTTCTTATCACACCTGCATTCTATGATTCATTCTTTTGACATGTCAATAATATTTATACTTCATGTCTGAGGTTTATTGATTTAAGGATTATCAAGGAAAAACTTCTGCCAAGAAGGGGTGTTTATTTGGGCACTAGCATAGTTGAAGTGCCGATTCAGAAGTTGGTGTCGGTAAACATATGATATTTGAGTCTAACTCAACTCTAAAAGCTAGCTTATGAGAGTATGATTTCTCAAGTCCATACAAGCAGATCACCATTCCATTCCACAATTAATGTGGGGCTTTTACCCACTCTAACACCCTCTTTATACTCAGACCCAACTAGAGCCAACCGTAAGCCCAAACATGAATGAACTTGACTCTGATGGCACCCGGATTAACTCAACCCAAAAAGGTAGCTCATGAGGGGAAGATTGCCCAAATCAATTTAACCAGATCACCAATCCATTCCCCAACCAATGTGGTGGTCTGTTTTAATGGACTTGATAAACCTTCCCTCAATAGCTAACTGTAATCACCTGATTTCGTCGTTAGGGAAAAATCAATGGGGAAAGAATTGGACCAGAAAAACTTTTGAATAGTAACTTGAAATTTCTTAGCCTAGTCCAGATTTGGACGAAATCGGAGTCAGGCGAGTCTAGGGAAATCTGGTAATGAATGAAAAGTGTACTAATGAAATTGATTGCATGAGTAGATACCTAAGACGTTAAGGAATTTGTACGAATTTACGGAATTGAATTCAGGTGAGTAAAACTCCCGAAACTGATCTTAGCGTGAACGAATATGTTCTAAGTGTCATGGGCTGAAGGTGTGTTGTAAAGTGGGGGTTTGAAACTCTTCATTCGACTCACTGTTTTCGTACAAGCCACTGTGGCAAGATTATTTCCACCAGGGCGGGGCTGCTATAGCGGGATGAGGTCCGCTGCGGCGGGACAATCGCGATTTAAGTTAGAAATAAATCCAAAAATCATTTTATTCTGCAAGTTTCAACTTTGAGAGCTAGGAGACAACCTAGTCAAGTTCTTAACCGTTTTTCACCATTCTTAAGGCTAAAGGCATGGTTTTTACTCCCCAAATTCATGTTTTGATCCGAAGAATATAAATTCGTGGGTGATTATCGATGGAAGAGGGTTTTGATCTGGAAATTATGGTGGAAAAAGCCCTAATCTGGGTATGAGAATCAAGGGTTTGATCTAGGATTGATATCATTGATTAGAATCCAGGTAATTGGGTCTTATTTATTGATCCTCATATTATTATGATTATTTGTAGACCAAGAAAAAGCGGAAAGAATCCGGAAGGGGAAGAATCACGTTTCTTAGGGGATTCAAGCTTTGTTTGATGTAGGTGATGGTTGTGATTTCATGTTGTGTGATGTATGTTTGTACTTGCTTCATTATAATGCATGTATGCATGCGAATGTTGCGTTATTGATCACACTAATCGTGAATGAGGATAATTGAATAATTGAATGCCATGAATCATGAACTTATTGTATGATTATGAGAATGTACTTGTGTTTGTGATTGTGATTGTGGCTTGTTGAATGGATCGGGTGTTACGTTTCGACACACTAACTGGATCGGTTGCCACGTACCGGTATAAACATTAGAACGGGTATCACGATCTGACACACTAACTGAGATCGGTTGCCACGTACTGGCATAAACATTAGAATGAGTGTCACGATCTGACACACTAACTTGGATTGAGTACCACGTACCGATACACTAACAATTTAGGTATGGGTTCCATGAGAGGACGATTGAATTGTGTTGTGTATCTACTTGTGATGATTACGATCATATCTAATGATGATTGATATTGGAAGATTGTATCTCTAAAATGAAAATCAATGTGTATTATTGAGAACGTGGAATGCTACATTGATCTTGAAAAGATGACTAATATTATATATGTTCGATATATGCCTGTTTTATAATGTTGTGGTTACTTGCATGTGTTTCACTTATTGGGATAACCGCGTGATTCTACCAGTACACTGTGGTTGTGTACTGATACTGCACTTGCTTGTTTTTTGTTCAGTACAGGGTATCTTTAGGCAGCTATTGATAGACCCTAGCTAGGTGACTATTAAGCGTGACCGAATTCAAGGGTGAGCCAGTTCTTTTAGGCTGCCATGGATCTCTCTTGTTTAAGTCCACCCTTTTCAGACTTAGACTATTTGTTTAAGGTGTTTTGTTTAGCTTTAGGGTTGTACCCCTTGTTCTTAGACTTGTCGTTAGTAGAGTTTTAGTACAAGGACTTTCAGGTTTTAGGGGTTGTTCTTCCGCATTAGTTTGGATAGTTTATTTAAACCTTTGAAATTTATGGAAACTCCGTATTTCTTTGATTATTTAAACCTGCTTCCGTATCTTTAAATGTGTAGTATTTGGGTAAGTTGTTAGTTTGAGTTGTAGTAATGGTTCTCCCATCGGAGGTTAGTGTGGGTGCCAATCACGACGGTCTGAGTCGTGACAAAGTTGGTATTAGAGCCTAGGTTCGTTGATCTAATTGTACCAAAATGAGTCTAGTAGAGTCTTGTGAAACGGTACGAAGACTTCCGTACTTTTCTTCGAGAGGCTTTAGGACTTTAGGAAAAACTCACTTCTTTCTACTCCTTCGTGCTATGACTTGAATCCAATTGGTATTTGGGTGATACAAATTGGTATCTTTCCTCCGTCACTCTATGATCCGAACTAGAGCAACAAAAGTGGTAACACCATCACTAGTAAGAGAGGATGTGTATAAACTACCGACAATTGAATATGGTCACCATTCAGAACAATTATCTGCTTCCTCAGATAGATGATTTTCTGACCAGTTGCAGGGTGCATCAATTTGCTCTAAGATTGATCTAAGGTCTGACTTTTATCAGTTAAAGATTAGGCTTGAAGATATACCAAAAATGACATTTAAGACCTGCTATGGGCACTATGAGTTTCTAGTTATGTCGTTTGGGTTGACAAATGTGCCTGCTGCTTTTGTGAGTTTGATGAATGGTGTGTTCAAACTATTTCTTGATTCGTTTGTTATAGTGTTTATTAATGACATTTCGGTTTATTTGAAAAGTGAGGAAGAGCATGCCGACCATCCTCGTATTATTTTGGGTGTTCTTGGGAAACAAAAAATATATGCGAAATTTTCTAAGTGTGAATTTTGGTTGACTTCGATTGCTTTTATGGGGAATGCAGTTTCAAGGGAAGGAGTAATGGTAGATTCCCAAAAGATTGAAGCAGTCAGGAATTGGGTCCGACCTAGTTTTGTGACTGAAATTAAGAGTTTTGTGGGGCTCGCTAGCTACTATCATTGCTTGTGAAGGGATTGAAGTCAGATTTGCAGATTCAAGTTTATAGGTGACAACATTCAAGACGTTTTGGTAAGGGACGGTTAGGTAATGATTACCATTACTTTGGAAAATGCATTTAGTATTGTTGTCATATCATGTATGGGTTGTTTAGCAAATGACGAAATTAAGTTATGCCAATTGAGGTTAGAAACTATACTATGATTTCCTGGATTGATAGTATATCTAAGAGAGTCATGATACGACTACTAGAATAGCAACAATGCTTACTTGGTTAAGTTATTAAGTGTGTTACACTTGTGGAGAACCTGAGCATATGAGGAGGAAATCGGCAAGGCTGTGGAGGCCGGGGAAATGGTAATGCAGGTAGATAAGTAGTGTAGCCAAGGAGGTTGCTCGTCAAGATGACAAGGCTCAATTTTATGCCTTTTCGGGCAAAACTAAGGTTGAGGGTCTGATGTAGTGATCACAAATACTATTATTGTTGGTGATCGGGTGGCTAATGTGTTATTTGATCCAAGTTCTACTTATTCTTATGTGTCCATGCGATTTGCCTCAAAGTTTGATATGATTTATAATATACTTGATGCGCCCATCCATGTTTCTACCCCAGTTAAAGAGTCAATCGTAGTCACCCATGTATATCGTGTTGTCCTGTTGTGTTATGGACTTTCAGATTTGGGTTGATTTGGTTATGCTGGATATGACTGACTTGATATAATCTTAGGCATGACTTGATTGTCCCCCTATTATATTGTGCTTAATGGCAATGCTAAGTTGGTAACTGTAGAGATCCCGGGTAGGGAAAGGTTAGAGTGGGAAGGGGGTACAAGCCTAAGTCAGCTAAGGTCATATCTTTCGTGCGGGGTAGGAAACTGGTGGGGCAGGATTGTTTGGTGTAATTGGCTCATATTTGGGATGTTGAGGACTGTTACGCTGTAATTTTACTATCTTTAGAAAAATCACTTTTTTTTTTGAAATGTTCTAAGTATAAAACAATTTGAGAAAGATACTTAGAAAAGAGTCGCCACTTAATTTTTTAAACAAATTAAGAAAACCTAATTTAAAAAGACTCTAACAGATGAAGTCTTTAAAAATTTAGAGAAAATGTGTAAGAGGTTCTTATTTACGCTTCAAGAAAGTTTTTAAGGCATTTGAAGCGTCCGCTAACATGCGGTTATCCTACGATTTAGATTATATATTTTGACTATATTTAGGAAAATAATTTAACATAAAAAAAATTATAATAATTTACAATATTCAGTTAACTTTGAAAAAATAGTTAAATAACAAACATTTTTTATTCTTCAAGCTAAATGAACTTTAATTGAAACATTTCAATTGAATTACAAGTTATTAGAATTTTAACAAATTTACACTAATTAAACTTATTTGAATTGTTTTAAAAATAATAATTTGAACCAATTTGATAAATTAAAGCATGAGGACTATCTTAAATTAATTAAAAATGAAAAGGAACCAAAGTTTTGACTAAATTTTGAGAAAGTGACCGAGTAAAGAAAAACATGTTTTTTTTTTAAAATTTATTTGATTAACTTAAAACAATTTTTAAAAAATAAGTAAAAAAAGTTACTAATTAAATAACATATCTTTTTAAGAAAAAATATACTTAATTAAAGATATAAAAATTTGACTGGTATACTAGACATAAAATAAATGAATGCAAAAGTTGTTTTAAAGGTAAACCAACATAAATAAAATAACTCATCTTTTGGGGATCTAAGTAGGTTAATTAATAGTTCTAGAGTTATAGAGTTATATGAAATTAGTCGGACATAATCAAAACAATTAGGAGAGTAAAAGAGATAATGAAATTGGGCCCGTTCTTGGGCCAATTTCGCTGCAAGTTTTTGGGTTTTAACCTAATTCCCTTTTTGTATACACCGGCTGTATATTAGTGTATATTAGCATGTATATCAGCTTTCCCTATGTATTTCTTGCTTACGAACACCTGTGTTTTGCTTTCGCCCTGTATTTTTGAATTTTTGACCTGTATATCAGTATTTTCGTGGTGTATACTAGTGTATACTGCCGTACATAGAAAGCATACAACTTGTTTTGGACTTTTCGGGCACTTAAGTTTCAATTTCCTTCCCTATTTGCTACCTACAACCTGTTCACTGCTTCATCTGTATACAATGTGTGTATACTCGTGTATATCATTGTATATGACTGTATACAACCCATTTGTAGGCCTTTTCTTTTTACTTGCCGCATGCCTTCAATCTTTATGCCTGCTCTCGACGGCCTGGCCGACTCAAGTGACAAAGAAAGGAGCCCTTATGCTCGACTCGGAAATGCAAAGAAGAGAAGTCCACCATGGACTCGGAAGAGACTCATACAACAAGCAAAAAAGAGACAACATTAGCATTTGAAATAGTGAAACAAGTACAAGAGAAATAACCGAACATGTCAACACACAAAGAAAAGAACAAATGGGCAGAAAATATAAGCCATGAGAGATTATAGCTTGCGCGAGATAAAATTACTACATAAAAATCCAAATCAATCCAAATATACATCACCAAAAGCATGCTTGATAGGGATAACATTCAATACATGTTAATGGGAATGCTTGAATCACACAAAATGAATTAAGAATGGACCAAGAAAGAAACAACCTAAAACATGCTCCTAAAATAAGACAAAATTCACTGGTAAACAAGGAGAGAACATGATGACATAAGATTGAGCTAAGGAGCTTAAATTTTATTCATAATTTTAAACAAGCAAATGAACACAATGCATCTGAGAACTATGGATAATTCCATCATCACTATGAGCAAATGAAGTAACCTTTAAATAAATATACTCCAAAGCTCCAAAGAAGAAGAGAACAAATACTGATCAAATTAGAGCCTATAGTAAGTAATCTAGGCAAATCCTTAAGGAAACAAAAAAAGGGTCAGGAACTGATTCTAGCTAGACTCATAAGGCATCAACAAGCAACTATTGGAACAACCCTTGTGAATTCAAATGCATCGTTAACCAAATCATAAGCCTACTGGAAGGATAATTAGACATACAAGTATATAGGGAACTAATATTTCAATATATGCACTATGAGATTAACTAAATCCAAAACAACAACAAAGATGCATAGATATAGGATTAGCTAAAAACTGAAGTAAGAGGAAAGAGGGGTCACCTTTCTTAGTGCAGCATTCTGGGACGACGAGCTTGACAACGAAGAAACTTCCACCACCTCAAGTGAGATTCCGATGAACTCCGACAAAGCTCTGATGAATTCTAGTAAGCGGCGAACGAAATGAAAAAATAAATAGAAACCTATTTCTAAATATTATGTGAGTAATTGTTCTGTCTTTTATTTTTTTTTCCTCCCCCTTCAAACGTTAATGGAGTGAGAGTATTTATAGGGGATATTTAGGGCAGAACTTGGGGGGGGGGGGGGAGAATGGAATTGGAGAGATTTCAAATTTTGAAATTTGAATTCAAACTCACTGGATAAGGCTTAGGAGCTGTCAATAGTACCAAATTGTACAATCTTCAACGGATTGATAATGGAGAGGGAGAGGGACGCACTGGCTCGAGATTTGCTGATGGATTTGTGGGTTTGCAGCGCGATTTGCTCGCTATTGTACTAGTGTCTTGTCATTCTTTTATTGCGTGAAGAAGAAGACGCGCAGGGGCAATGGGGTTAGGTATTGTCGATTTGAATGGTGTGAAGTAGAAGAAGAAAACGTATCGGGTCGGGGCGGGTGTTTTTGGTGTTGTTGTACTTAGTGTTTGGAATGGGCTGGGAATTTTTTGTTGTATAGGGAATTGGGATTGGGCCTATTTGGTGTTGGAAATTGGAATTGGGCCTTTAGGAAGTGGCCCAAAATTGTTCTTAAAAGATAGGGTAAACATTGACTAAAAATTATTATTAAATAATAGTCAAATGGATTTCAATTATAGCTGAATAAAATTTAATTGGTGAATTCGACTAAAATTAAACAAAATGAGTTAATATAAATTAATTAATGAGTTTCTTAATCTTAACGAAATAAAACAATTAATTTACTTGTAAACAAATTTACTCAAAATATAAACATAACTTAAACTAATCAAACAAATACTTAACTAAAGCAAAAATCTTTTTGAGATGATTTTCGAATATTCTTAAAATTTATTAATTATATACATAATTATAAAACACATATATTATTTAAAATTTATAAAAATGATACATCTATTTAAAATGACTTGAAACTGTATTTTATATATATATTGAAATTTTATAAAACTAATTACTTTAAGTCATTTGAAATTGAAGAAGCTCAATGATTAATCTATAATGCGGAGGTCAAAAATTGGGTGTCAACAAGGGCGAATCTCCCTTTATTAAGTCTATTCATGTAGTGTCTGAGTTTAAGGAAGTGTTTCCTACCGGTTTGCTTGGTATGCCTTCGGATGGAGATATAGATTTCTGCATTGACTTGGAACATGATACTCGCCACATTTCCATCAATCCTTATTGCATGGCTCCGGTAGAATTGAGGGAGCTTAAGGCTCAAATCTAGAATTTTCTTGATAAAGGTTTCATCTGTCCTAGTGCTTTCTCGTAGGGTGCTCCTCTCTTTTTTGTTAAGAAGAAGGAGGGTAGTACAAGGACCAATGATTTTATCTTAAGTCATAAAGGAGTGGATTGATACCGGAATGACAAACTTACGGATAAATAAAGTCCCAATGAGTATACTTGAGGGAAGGCAATTGAAGTATTTTAGTAAGAAAGTGTGTATAAATTTAGGTTAGTCCTTTGAATTTGATGAGTATACCTGACTTTCAGGTGTCATGTCAATGAAAGGTTGAATTCGTAGTAACAGCCAGGGCTAACAAAGCATAATGGTAATAAGAGTTCGTGGTGGATAGTGACGGGATACAATTATATAATAAGATTGTTGGTTAAGAGAAATTTGTATAGTAATTATGGCTTGTGAGTATCTAAGGTTGTGGTTTTCTAATATTTGGTGAGTAACGTGGTTGTATGGAAAGTTTTAAGAGATGGTGGGACACCACTCAAATATAATTTAAAAGAGCTAGAGTCATAATGAAGAAAAAATAGTGGGATGTCATACAACCTTTAGAGAGAGGCAAGAGCAAGAATATTTTATTTGATTGCAAACGCTAAAGAGGTATCTTCAGAGGGGTAGATAATTGGGTTCAGAGATGTGTGATTTCATTCATTTTCTTGTGGCTATGGTAATAGTGTCACGGGTCCATCAGATTGGTTAAAACTATTGGAAAAGACTTGAGAAAAAAATGTGCAGACATTAGCTCGAGTATGGTGATAAGTGCTTTGGTTTTGTTTTGAGTTTAGTAATGAGTATGATGAAATTTTTAGCGAAGGATATTGTAAGATAGATGGAGATGCGATCAATAATATGCGAAGATCCATGAATTCATAAAAATCTTCAAAGTACAAGCTAATGTTGATAGATAAGGAGATTGTGTTATACAGTTGAATTTACAATTCATATTTTTCATTATAAGTTTACATTCGTGGTGATATATTTTGTCAAGATACGAATTGACAATGTGGAAAATGGTCAATTGTATCCGATATTGAGCATTTGAAAGGACTTACACTTGGGTTGAGTCAAAAAATTTATTACTGTTGATTGTTAAGTACCTAAGAAAGGTTTTCACTTAAAAGTGTGGGTTTATAGTAAGGTAAATGGTTGTAGTGTTCATGATGGTTGTTAATATTGAGAGTGTGGACTTCAGTGGAATGATGTGAAGAGTATGTGGAGTCAACTCAATAGAAATGACTAGTATCGACTCTTCAGAGAAAAACCTTTAGTGTTATTCCGTAAAATTCTTACGTGACCATCTATTTTGTTTTGTACACGGTGGTGAGTATGTTTCACAAGCTATGATCACGTGTGCTTTCACTTTTGAGGATGGATCCCTAGTGGTGGATCAAGTGTGCCGATCCTGCGATGTTCTCTTGATCGAGTGGGATGATTTGGGAAGACGTGGTTATTTCACATGACTTATGTGGTGTTGTCTTGGAGTTGTTAAAGTATTTCAATGGTTTTACATGTACCACCTTGCTTATGAGAATTCATAGAAGAGTTACCATGCGTATTTGTGGTTGTACGACAATCTTAATATTCCTATAGTCGTCGAGGTCATGTATCGATTATGTGTGGTTGAATGTAGGGATCATTGGGTCTAATTCTACTATTCTTAAGGGTAATTTAAAATCACAATTACTAAATCTAGCATTTCGATAGTGTTGTTAGAGGCTTTGTATGCTTGGACATATCTATCCATGAGTATCTGATGTTTAAGGATCAAATTTTTATAACTTTAGCTTATGGGAATTTGGGTTGTGAGATAGAGATGTTGATAAGAACTGTGATTATTTGGGTATTATGAGTGTGTGTTGGTTGGTTCAGGTTCACCTCTAATTGTGGCGAGTTTTGATTTCGGATTTTATTATGGTTATGTAAGAAAGGATTCGTCCTAAGGTTTGTGTCAAAGTCCTTGATAACATGTTGCAGACATATGTACAATCAACTTTGGTGGTTATTGGGAATATCTTTGTTGTTAGTTAAGAGTATATACAACAAAAATTATCACTAGAGTATTGTGATGACTTCATTGAGGCGTTGTATAAGAGGATGTGTAGGTATTCAATTGTTTGGTTTAGGGACGAAGATTATACTTGTCTCCCATGTCCAGAAGCTAAGGACATACGAGACAAGTATTCCCAGTTGTTCAGCGATTCAGGTACTACTCTACCCTTACTTTAGCTAGTCTTTTCTAGTTGATCACTCGGGGACGAATAATGGGTAAATTGGTATCTATTGTAACGACCTGATTCCGTCGTTAGGAAAAAACCAATGGGGAAAGAATTGGACCAGAAAAACTTTTGAGTAGTAACTTGAAATTTCCTATCATAGTCTAGATTTGGACAAAATTGGAGTCAGGAGAGTATAGGGAAATCTGGTAACGAATGAGAAGTGTAATAATGAAATTGATTGCATGAGTAGATATATAAGACGTTAAGGAATTCGTACGACTTTACGGAATTGAATTCGGGTGAGTAGAACTCCTGAAACTAATCTTAGCGTGAACGGGTATGTTTTGAATGTCATGGGTTGAAGGTGTGTTGTGAAATGGGGGTTTGGAACTCTTAATTCGACTCATTGTTTCAGTGCAAGCCGCTATGATGGGATTATTTCTGTCAGGGCAGGACCGCTGTAGCGGGATGAGATCCGTTGTGGCTAGACAGCCGCGATTTAAGTTGGAAATAAACCCCGAAATCATTTTATTCTGTAAGTTTTGACTTTGAGAGCTAGGAGACGACCCAGGAAAGTTCTTGATCGTTTTTCACCATTCTTGAGGCTAAAGATAAGATTTTTACTCATCGAATCCATGTTTCAATCAGTAGAATGTAAATTCGTGGGTGATTATCGATAGATAGGGTTTTGATCTGGAAATTATGGTGGAAAAAGCCCTAATTTGGGTATGGGTATCAATAGTTTGATCTCGAGTTGATATCATTGATTAGAATCCGAGTAATTGGGTCTTTTTTATTGATCCTCATATTATTATGATTGTTTGTAGACCAAGAACAAGCGGAAAGAATCCGTAAGGGGAAGAGTCAAAATTCTTAGAGGATTCAAGATTTGTTCGAGGTAGGTGATAGTTGTGATTTCATATTGTGTGATATATGTTTGTACTTGCTTCATTATAATGCATATATGTATGCGAATGTTGAATTATTGATCACACTAATCATGAATTAGGATAATTGAATTCCATGAATCACGACCTTAATGTATGATTATAAGAATGTACTTGTGATTGTGACTGTGGCTTGTTGAATGGATCGGGTGTTACGTTTCGACACACTAACTGAGATTGGTTGTCACGTACCGACATAAACATTGGAATGAGTGTCACGATCCAACACACTAACTGAGATCGGTTGCCACGTACCGACATAAACATTGGAACGGGTGTCACGATCCGACACATCAACTTGGATTGGGTACCACGTATTGGTACACTAACAGTTTGGGTATGGGTGACATAAGAGGACTATTGAATTAGGTTCCGTGAGAGGAACATTGAATTGTGTTGCGTATCTACTTGTGATGACTACGTTCATATCTAATGATGATTGATATTGGAAGATTGTATATTGCTCTAAAAAGATAACCAATGTGTATTATTATTGAGAACGTGGAATACTATATTGATCCTGAAAAGATGACTAATATTGTATATGTTTGGTACATGCCTATTTTATAATATTGCATGGTTACTTGCATGTGTTTCACTTATTGGGATAGCCGCGTATTCCTACCAGTACACCGTGGATGTGTACTGATACTGCACTAGTTTGTTCTTTGTTGAGTGCATGGCATCTTCAGGCGGCTATTGATAGACCTCAGCTAAATGACTAGTGAGCGTGAGCAGATTCAAGGGTGAGCCAGTTCTTTTAGGCTGCCATGAATCTCTCTTACTTAAGTCCACCCTTTTCGGACTTAGACTATTTGTTTAAGGTGTTTTGTTTAGCTTCGGGGTTGTACCACTTGTTCTTAGATTTGTCGTTAATAGAGTTTTGTTACAATGATTTTCAGGTTCTAAGAGTTGTTCTTCCGCATTAGTTTGACTAGTTTATTTAAACCTTTGAAGTTTATAGGAACTCCATATTTGTTTGATCATTTAAACCTGCTTCCGTATCTTTAAATGTGTAGTATTTGGTTAAGTTGTTAGTTTGGGTTGTAGTAATGGTTCTCCCACCGGAGNAAGTTTATAGGAACTCCATATTTCTTTGATCATTTAAACCTGCTTCCATATCTTTAAATGTGTAGTATTTGGTTAAGTTGTTAGTTTGGGTTGTAGTAATGGTTCTCCCACCGGAGGTTAGTGTGGGTGCCAATCAATACGGTCTGGATCGTGACAAAGTTTGTATCAGAGCCTAGGTTCGTTGATCTCATTGTTCCAAAACGACTGTAGTAGAGTCTTGCGGAACGGTATGAAGACATCCGTACTTTTCTTCGAGAGGCTATAGGACTTTAGGAAAAACTCACTTCTTTCTACTCCATCGTGCTATGACTTGAGTAATGATAATCAACAAGTAATTGATTATACTATTTTATTATTAGAAACTCAATAAAAGTTTGAAACCGCAATAATTACCTTGCTACTATTTCTAAAACAAAGCTCAAATAATTTTTTTTGGTTGTTAAGCTCAAACAAACTTTTGGTTTTTTCCTAAATATGAGGAGAGAATTAATTTGGACAAGTTATTAAATATTTTATCTTTCTAATAAATCTTTTGAAGGCAAAGCTAAAACACTTTTTTGAGTGCTTTCCAAATATGAGGAGAGATTTTAGTAAGTTATCAAATATTTTACTTTTCTAATAAATCTTTTGATTGTTAAGCTCTATCATTTATCAAACAATTTACCTTTCTAGATCATCAAGCGTTTATTATTTTTAGTACAAACTTTTGTTTTTATTCCTATATTTATCATGTATGAATTGAGCTTCCTCTATTTACCATCACAACTTTCTTTACAATCTATCTTTAGTATCCCTTTCTGATTGATGGTTTATCACATATGCATTCTCTGATTCATTTTTTAAATGTCAATAATATTTGTACTTCATGTGTGAGGTTTATCGATTTCATGGTTCAAGGAAAAACTTTTGCTAAGAATTAAGGGGTGTCTATTTAGGCACTAACATAAATAGTTGAAGTATCTATCCGGCAGTTGATGTCTGTAAAAATATGATATATGAACCTAACTATTCACTCCCAAAAGTTACTTATGAGGGGAAGATTGCTCAATCCCATATATAAGCAGAATCACCAATCCATTTCCTTTCTAATGTGAGACTTTTACCAACTCTAACACCTCCTTCACGCTCAGGTCCAACTAAAGCATGTATAGGATGCCCAAACGAGATGAATCTGACTTTGATATCATGTGAAAATATGACTTTTTCTGCAAGTAGAAGCAAGAGCAGTCGTAGCAATATGGGGGTTGACATTTATTTGTTCTGCCACAAAATTATTATGGTTGAAGTCAGGGAAAGAGTTGACAACTTTGTGCTTTCTTAAACAAGCCTGTTATTTTTTTTATTTTATTTTTTATAAAGAAGACATTTTCTAAAAGTATATCACTATATTAAAATAATGAATTTTATACCTCTATATCAAAATTATGAACTCTTTAACTTGAAAAAAGTTAAATTATGTTAATTGCCATCTTAACTTTAAGATCTAATTACCTTATTTATTACCTAAAAAAGAAAACAAGTGGGTGTTCTCTTTCTTTTCTTTCCTTTTCTTTTCTTTTTTTTCTTTTTCCTCCCTTTTTAGATATTTTTTTATTTAATAAAAAGTGTTTTTCTCTTTTCTTATCACACCTGCATTCTGTGATTCATTCTTTGGACATGTCAATAATATTTGTACTTCATGTGTGACGTTTATCGATTTTAGAATTTTCAAGGAAAAACTTCGGCCAAGAAACTGTGTCTATATGGGCACTAGCATAATTGAAGTGCTGATCCAGAAGTTGGTGCCGGTAAAGATATGATATTTGAGTCTAATTCAACTTCAAAAGGTAGCTAATTATGAGGGGAAGATTTCTCAAGTCCATATAATTGAACCACCAGTCCATATCCCAACTAATGTGAGACTTTTACCCACTCTAACACCCTCTTTCACACTCAGGCCCAACTAGAGCGGACTGGAAGCCTAAACATGAATGAACATGGCTCCGATGACTCCTGAATTAACTCAACCCAAAAAGTTTGCTCATGAGGAGAAGATTGCCCAAATTCAGATAAGAAGATCACTAATCCATTCCCCATTCAATGTGGTGGTCTACTTATATGGACTTGAAAAATCCTTTCATCCAAAGCTAACTTATTAGAGAGGATTGCCCAAGTCCATCTAAACAAACCCTCAATCTATTCCTTAATCAGTGTGGGATATTTACCCACTCTAAAACTGCAACTTTAAGCTTCTGTACATGTATTTTGTGTTTTTTTTTCGCAAGTAGTAGCAAGAGCAATCGTAGTAGTATGGGGGGTTGACATTTTCATTTTTGCCACAAAATTATAAATTGGTTGAAAAATTAGTGAGGCATTAGAAGATGTAACTTTACGAGATACCTTCTGAGAAAACTAGGGTAATTGATTATTAGGGTTGAAGTAAGGAATTTTTAGGTTACATCTTATCATCAAAAAAAATTTCTTACCTAGATGATTGGTTGAACGAAATTGTTCACAAATGCCAATATATATTATATATTCCTATAAAACTTAATTATCTTTCACTTTTTAAAAATTCATTCAATAAATCACAACATTACAAGGAAACAATCAAATTTATGTATTCATATAGAAGTTGTCACGCCCCGAGCCTACACCCTGGGCGGGATTGGCACTCGAAGACCATTGCTGACCCAAGCGAACCCTTGGCCTGACTTTCTTAACTCAGCAGAAGACTTAACTCATCACATAAATATTTATGAAGAAACTAGAATGTCATAAAGGAACATTCAACTGGCCATTTAGGCAAACTCAAGTCTTTAACATAAGAAATGAAAAGTAAAGGCATTTGAAATAACTAACTGACTGTCTGTCTATGAAGCCTCTAAAACAATTGATATGGATATTGGGACAAACCCCACAACATCCTAATGGACTAAACTAGAAAGCAATGAAAATAGATCCTCCGGAATGCAAGGAGGCTCATCGACTGACTCTGAACTGCTCACTGGATCAACGGTGCGCTGAAATGCCGATCCTAGTTACCTGTGTCTGCATCATAAGATGATGCAGACAAATTGGCATCAGTACATTGAATGTACGAGTATGCAAGTTGGAATGCTAAAACAACATAGGTTTGAAAGAGAATCTGAAAGAAACATTTACCTTGGCTCTTCTCAACTCAACCTAACTGAACTCATTTCAATATAAAGTAATTTAAGACAAGTGCAATATAAAGAAAAGCTGTTTAAAAACATGCTGTCAACTCTGTGTGTATGCAAAGATACATAAAACTCTAAGATGTATATCAAAATACAATAAACTGATGTATATAAAAATACAATAATCTTCTGTGGGAGTTTCTCTAATCGACAACCATCACATAAGAGATATAATGATGATACAATGATCTACCTCACGCTGTCAGCGCATCATATGCCCAGCCAAAGGTATAAGACCTGAACTACTAAGTGGATCCACTAGTCTATTATCAAAAGGGTTCATCTAAAAAGTATGACCCTTTTCTATCGATGGTGGCTACATAGTTTATGGAGGCTGTGAGTTATCTGAACTCTCCCCCATATCGGTGCTCAATACTACTCCTGAAAATATACTAGCTCTTTATGTTTTTAAAAACATACTTCTTTCTGTGATTTGAGATTAGTGCTCAAAAACTTAGCGCAAAGGCTACCTTGGAAAATCTTAGTTTCCCTGCTTGCTTTATTTAGAAAGCTATTACTCTGTTTTGAAAACTAGCCCGAAGACTCTTTGGAAATCTTAGTTTCCGTTCTTATTTAAAATGTGAAAACACTTTTAAATCTCTTTGGGAATACTTAGTCCCCATATACTTCTTTGAAGAAAAGAACTTCAACTTTACTCTTTACTGAACTCAAAACTTAAGTCTTAAAACAAAGTTAAAACATTTGTGAAAGACTTTTATAAACTTTATGAACTTATCTTAACTTGACTCTCGACTTTGACCTTAATTGTTGTTGACTTGACTCTTAACTGATCCTTGAATTGAATTATGGATTCAAGAATTAAGATTTGTTACTGGAAATATCTCATGTTGTTTAGGAATGATTTTAGATAGCTAAACATGAGAAAAGATCGAAAATCAAAATACGAAGGTGGGTCCGCGACGCGAAGGCATAATTTAATTTTTGGTTCCAAAAATGTCTTTTGAGGCAGAACACCTCGTGTCAACTCCGCGACGCGAAGTAGAAATTTTCAAAATCTGGGACCAAGAGCGCGACGCGCAAGCACTATTAAATTTCATCCGATGAAATTTCTTCTTCGTTTTCCTGTCTTAATTCACCTAAACTCGATTCTTTTTCTTAAATTACAGTTTGATACAGATACCCAGAGCATGTACCTAAGAACCTAACTCGAAACAACTCTATAATGCGACATAACGAATTTAGAAACTTCCCAACTCAGTCAAATTCAAGAACAATATATGATTTCAAGAATAGGTATCAATATCATCAATATTCAAATGCTTTTAGGACGAATCCAAACTGAAATAAAAATGTTTGGCACGTGGAAGAACGATCCCAACGTAATGAGAGCCTCACATACCTGATCGAAGCAAATCCTTAGTGATAACACCAACACTCTTAATGAAATTGCCCTTTTCTTCTTCCTCTTTTCTCTTCTCCTTTCTCCTTAGTCCTAGCGTGAAAATTTTGATTTTCTAAAACTAACTAATTTCATTCTTGACCCTTATTAAACTCCTAAAATTGGACTAAAATAATAGGGTAGTGAAAATACTAAAATACCCTTTAAAAATCCCGGATTGGACATTTCCTTAACCCAACAACCCAACTTCCAAAGGGGATAACTTGCTCATACGAACTCAAAATTGCGCAAACTTGGCGGCGTTGGAAAGATTATTCCAAGAGCTTTTCAACCATATCTGGAATTACACCTAAATCATCCTGAGATAGGAGTTATGGTCGTTTGAAGTTGACTAAAAACTCACTTTTCCTAACTTGACAAATTTCCAGATTTTAATTCTTTCAAAACAAAAAAAATGACTATTTCCAATTATAAGCTTCTTCTTAGTTATATCAAATTGTGATATGTTACAATATCTCCCCCTTGGGAATATTCGTCCTCGAATGAGACTACTTTTACTAGGTTAAGGGTGGTAACATCAAGTTCAAACACCTCACAAGTAAATGCAAACAAACAACATGCTCACTTATGATTTAAAGAGTACTAAAAAGAGAATTAGTACCTTGGTCTGCACTTTCTCCGGATTCAAAGAGATGTGGATATCTCTTCTTCATATCCTCTTCAGCTTCCCATGTAGTTTCTTCAACAAATTGGTTCCTCCAAAGGACTTTGACTGATGCAACCTCTTTTGTCCTTAACTTGCGCACTTGGCGATCTAGAATTTGGACAGGAATCTCCTCATAAGATATGCTTTCCTTGATCTCAATATTTTCAGTTGGTATGATCAATGAATGATCTCCCACGCACTTCTTCAATATGGAGATGTGAAACACCGAATGAACCACTACTAGCTCTTATGGTAGCTCCAACTCATAAGCTACATTGCCCATCCTTTTTTATATTCGATAGGGCCCAATATACCGGGGACTAATCTTCCCCTTCTTACCAAACCTCATAACACCCTTCATGGGTAAAACTTTTAGATATACCCAATCATCTACTTCGAACTCTAACAGCCTTCTCCTAACATTAGTGTAGGATTTTTGACGACTCTGCGCCGTTTTCAACCTCTCTTGAATCACTTTCACCTTCTCCATAGCTTGGTGAACTAAATCTAGTCCTATCAACCCTGCTTCACCAACTTCAAACCATCCAATAGGAGATCTGCATCTTCTCCCATAAAAAGCTTCATATGGAGCCATTTTGATACTAGAGTGGTAACTTTTGTTGTAAGCAAACTCAATTAAAGTTAGGTGATCATCCCAATTACCTTTAAAATCAATCATACATGCCCTCAACATATCTTCTAACGTCTGAATAGTACGCTCTGCTTGCCCATCTGTTTGAGGATGAAAAGCAGTACTCAAGTTCACCCTTGAACCCAAACCTATTTGAAAAGATTTCCAGAATTGTGCAGTAAATTGTGCACCCCTATCTGAAATAATGGAGACTGGAACCCCATGAAGTCTTACCACCTCTTGAATATAAAGCTTAGCATAATCTTCTGCTGAGTTGGTAGTCTTTATAGGTAAAAAGTGGGCTGATTTCGTCATCCTGTCGACAATCACCCAAATAGAATCATGTTGTCTGCGAGACCTTGGCAAGCCTATGATGAAATCCATATTGATCATCTCCCACTTCCATTCCGAAAGTTCTATATTCTGAGCCAAACCATCGGGATTTTGATGCTCTACTTTTACTTGTTGGCAATTTGGACACTTAGCAACAAATTCTGCAATGCCCTTCTTCATGACATTCCACCAATACACTTCTTTCAAGTCATGGTACATCTTGGTAGAACCTGGATGAATGGAATATCTGGAGCTATGAGCTTCCTCCATGATCCTCTCTAGGAGTTCATCTACCATTGGTACACACAACCTACCTTGATATCTGAATACACCATCTCCCCTTTGTTCAAAAGCTAATACTCTTTGCTTATGAACATTTGCCTCTAAATCTAGCAAAATGGGATCTTGGTCTTGCTTTTCTTTCACTTCTGACACTAGTGATGATTCAGCCCCATTCGTTACCACTATTCCTCCTTCTGTGGAATCCATAAGTCTGACTCCCAGGCGTGCAAATCTGTGCACATCTTTGGCTAGTTCTTTCTTCCCTTCCTCAAGATANTTGCCTCTAAATCTAGCAAAATGGGATCTTGGTCTTGCTTTTCTTTCACTTCTGACACTAGTGATGATTCAGCCCTATTCGTTACCACTATTCCTCCTTCTGTGGAATCCATAAGTCTGACTCTCAGGCGTGCAAATCTGTGCACATCTTTGGCTAGTTCTTTCTTCCCTTCCTCAAGATAGGCGGTACTACCCATAGACAACCTGCTTAAGGCATCAACAACAACAATAGCCTTACCTGGGTGGTAAAGAATACCCATGTCATAATCTTTGAGTAACTCTAACCACCTCCTTTGTCTGAGATTGAGCTCTCTCTGCGTGAACTCATATTGTAGGCTCTTGTGATCGGTGAACACATCAATATGAACACCATACAAATGGTTATGCCATATCTTCAAAGCAAATACTACAACAGCCAACTCTAAGTCATGGATTGGGTAGTTCTTCTCATGAACTTTTAACTGTCTGGAGGCATAAGCTATAACTTTGTCATTCTGCATTAAAACACAACCCAAGCCAACTCTAGATGCATCACAATACACCACAAAACCTTGAGTACCTTCCAGTAATGTCAAAACTGAAGCAGTAGTCAACCTATTCTTCAATTCCTGAAAGTTTTTCTTACAAGCTTCAGACCATTGAAATTTCACTGTTTTCTAAGTCAATTTCATCAAAGGTGACGAAATGGACGAGAACCCCTCTACAAACCTTCTATAATAGGCAGCCAAACCCAAGAAAGTCCTAATATCAGTTGGAGATGTCGGTCTACGCCAATTCTGCACTGCCTCAATTTTCTGAGTATTGACTTTAATTCCCTTTCCAGACACAATATGGCCTAAGAATGCCACAGACTCAAGCCAAAATTCACACTTAGATAGTTTAGCGTATAATTCATTATATTTCAAAGTCTGAAGAACTATTTTGAGATGGCTAGCATGATCTTTTTCATTCCTTGAATAGATTAGTATGTTATCAATGAAGACGATAACAAACATATCTAAATAAGGTTTGAAGACTCTATTCATAAGATCCATGAACGATTCTGGTGCATTAGTCAACCCAAAGGACATGACAAAAAACTCATAATGACCATATCTGGTTCTGAAAGCTGTCTTTGGAATATCACATTCCCTTACTCTTAATTGATGATAGCCTGATCTGAGGTCAATTTTCGAGAAACAGGAAGCACCCTGAAGGTGATCGAAAAGATCACCAATTCTCGAAAGAGGATACTTATTCTTGATAGTAACGTTGTTCAACTGACGGTAATCTATACACATCCTAAGGGAACCATCTTTCTTTCTCACAAACAAGAGCGGAGCGCTCCAATGTGAGACACTTGGTCGAATAAAGCCTTTCTCTAATAGGTCGTTCAACTGTTCTTTGATCTGGTGCCATTCTATATGGCGGAATAGATATAGGACGAGTATCTGGAACAAGATCTATACCAAAGTCTATCTCTCTCTCAGGAAGGACTCCGGGAAGATCCTCTGGAAAGACTTCTGGAAACTCATTCACTAATGAAACTGACTGAATATAAGGTACTTCAACACTTGAGTCATTAACTCGGGCTAAGTGATAGACACACCCATTAGAAACTAATTTCCTTGCCTTAAGGTACGAAATAAAATGACCCTTCGGCACTGCTAAACTGCTTTTCCACTCTAAAAATGGCTAATTTGGAAACTCAAACTTGACTACTCGAATTCTACAATCAACAGAGGCATAGCATGCATAAAGCCAGTCTATACCAAGAATGACATCAAAATCTACTATGTCTAACTCAATTAAATCAGCCATGGTACTCTTGTGATTGATAGAAATGGGACAATCACGATAGACTCTCTCTGCTAGAATAAACTCACCAACAGGTGTGGAAACACTGAATGGTTCACTAAATTGCTCAGGAATAACATCAAAATTCATAACAACATAAGGAGTTACAAAAGACAAACTCACTCCTGGGTCTAGCAAAGCATAAACAGTAAAGTCAAAGACTTGAATCATACTAGTGACAACATCTGACGAATCCTCTTACTCTTGGCGACTAATGATCGCATAGAGGCGGTTTGCTCCTCCGCCAGTACCGAAAGTAGCCCCTCTAGGTGCAGCTCTGTCTGGTAGAGCAACTGAAGACGACTGGGCTTTATTGCCCCCATTACCAGTTCCGTGCTTGTTCTTTGGACACTATTGCATGAAATGTCCAGTCTGACCACACTTGAAACAACCAGTGGAGCCCTCACGACAAATACCTGAGTGGTCCCTACCACACTTGGCGCAGGCAGAAGGCTTACTACCCCCTTGCGCCATACTACCCTGGGAATAAACAGGTTTAGCTCTGGAATTCTGACCATAGTACTCACCCTTGTTCTTAGGTGCAGGTGCACTAGCAGATGAAGGAGCAGGTCCCTTTTGTTTCTGTTGGAAGGACGACCGGTTGGCATTACTCTTCTGCTGCCCAGACTTATTCCCTGTCTTAGCCCTCTTGTTCTTGAATTCCTCTCTGTCCCTCAGCTTCTCTTCCTCTACTTGTTGCACAAAAACCATCAACCTCGAAATGTCCATGTCTCTAATAAGCATTGTTGCTCGACCCTCTTTTCTTGATAGACGGCCCAACCTAGCAACAAACAAGCTCATTCTACTCCTCATATCCTTAACCATCTCCGGAGCATATCGGGATAGTTGGGTGAACTTCAACCCATACTCATGCACACTCAAAGAATCTTGCTTAAGTGTGAGGAACTCACGTACCTTGGCCTCTTTTAGTTCCTGGGAAAGAAACGCCCCAAGAAAGCCTCTTCAAAACATGCCCAACTCGCAGGTGGTGCATCCTCAGCTCTATCCCCTTTCCACTGATCCTACCAAGTCCTCGCAACATTCTTCATCTGATATGCAGCTAGCTCAACTCTCGCAATATCATCAACATGCATCACATAAACACCTTTTTCAGTTCCTCAATGAAGTTCTCTGGGTCCTCTGCAGTGCTCGAACCAGTGAAACTTGGGGGATTCATTCTCAGGAACTCGCGAATCCTTAAAGTGTCAGCCTCTTCTTGTCGAGCTCCTCTTTGCTGCCCAGCTTGATTGGTCACAACCTGACTGAACATTCTAATAGCCTCTATGAACTTAACATTAGAGACTTCTCCTTGCAGTTGCACTTCAGGTGCATTGGGTAGTTCTTGCTCCTCAACATTCCTCATAGCTAGATGACCTCATACTGTTCTTCGTGGAGGCATGATTATTTGAAACACGCGCAGGCACGAATTAGAGGGAAACTTTTTAGAGATAAACTTTAACGCACGAAATGATTATGAAAGAAGTGAAGGAATTCCTAATGTTGCAGCCTCCTAATTATAGATGTGGCGCGCTTCACACCGATAACTAGGACTCTACAGACCCGGCTTCATAGACTCCCTAGGACTATTGAACTCTAGGCTCTGATACCAGGTTTTGTCACGCCCCAAGCCTACACCCTGGGCGGGATTGGCACTCGAAGACAATTGTTGGCCCCAAGCGAACCCTTGGCCTGACTTACTTAACTCAGCGAAAAACTTAACTCATCACATAAACATTTATGAAGAAACTAGAATGTCATAAAGGAACATTCAACTATCCATTTAGGCAAACTCAAGTCTTTAACATAAGAAATGAAAAGTAAAGGCATTTGAAATAACTAACTGATTGTCTGTCTATGAAGCCTCTAAGACAACTGAGATGGATGTTGGGACAAACCCCACAACATCCTAATGGACTAAACTAGAAAGCAATGAAAATAGATCCTCCGGAATGCAAGGAGGCTCACTGACTGACTCTGAACTTCTCACTGGATCAACGGGGCGTTAAAATGTCGATCCTAGTTACTTGTGTCTGCATCATATGACGATGCAGGCCAACTGACATCAGTACATTGAATGTATAAGTATGCGATTTGGAATGCTAAAACAACATAGGTTTGAACGAGAATCTGAAAGAAACACTTACCTTGGCTCTTCTCAACTCAACATAACTGAACTCATTTCAATATAAAGCAATTTAAGACAAGTGTAATATAAAGAAAAGTTGTTTAAAAACATATTGTCAACTCTGTGTGTATGCAAAGATACGCAAAACTCTGAGATGTATATAAAAATACAATAAATTGATGTATATAAAAATACAATAATCTTCTGTGGGAGTTTCTCTAACCGACAACCATCATATAAGAGCTATAGTGATGATACAACGATCTACCTCACGTTGCCAGCGCATCCTATACCCGGCCAAAGGTATAGGACCTGGACTACTATGTGGATCCACTAGTCTATTGTGAAAAGGGTTCATCTAAAAAGTATGACCCTTTTCTATCGATGGTGGCTACATAGTTTATGGAGGCTGTGAGTTATTTGAACTCTCCCTCATATCGGTGCTCAATACTACTCCCAAAAATATACTAGCTCTTTATGTTTTTAAAAACATACTTCTTTCTGTGATTTGAGATTAATGCTAAAAAACTTAGCTCAAAGGCTATCTTGGAAAATCTCAGTTTCCATGCTTGCTTCATTTAGAAAGCAATTACTCTTTTCTGAAAACTATCCCAAGCTCTTTGGAAATCTCAGTTTCCGCTCTTATTTAAAATGTGAAAACATTTTTAAATCTCTTTGGGAATACTTAGTCCCCATATACTTCTTTGAAGAAAAGAACTTCAACTTTACTTTTTACTGAACTCAAAACTTTAGTCTTAAAATAAAGTTAAAACATTTATGAAAGACTTTTATAAACTTTAAGAACTTATCTTAACTTGACTCTTGACTTCTCTTGACTTTGACCTTAACTGTTGTTGACTTGACTCTTAACTGATCCTTGAATTGAATTATGGATTCAAGAATTAAGATTTGTGACTGGAAAGATCTCATGTTGTTTAGGAATGATTTTAGATAGCTAAACATGAGAAAAGACCGAAAATCAAAATACGAAGGTGGGTCCGCGACGCGGAGGCATAATTTATTTTTTTGGTTCCGAAAACATTTTTTGAGGCAGAACACCTCGTGTCAGCTCTGCGACGTGAAGCAAAAATTTTCAAAATTTGGGACCAAGAGCGCAACGCGCAAGCACTTTTCTTCGTTTTCTAGTCCCAATTCACCCAAACTCAATTCTTTTTCTTAAATTACTTTTTGATACAGATACCCAACACATGTACGTAAGAACCTAACTCGAAACGATTCTATAATGCGACGTAACGAATTTAGAAACTTCCCAACTCAGTCAAATTCAAGAACAATATATGATTTCAAGAATAGGTATCAAGATCATCAATATTCAAATGCTTTTAGGACGAATCCAAATTGAAATAAATTTAATAAAAACATGTACATTGTGATTACCTTCTATTGGTTGATCATGTTCATGAAATTGGTTATTCATTTCATCAACTTTATCCTTCTTAAGAATAAATAACTTTAATTTATCAAGCTTTTAAGTTATCCGATATCGAGTTCGTAGATGTTTGTTCCTTCACCAACTTCATTAATCAACAACTCTATTTTAAACTTCTTGAAATTTAATTACCTATTTATTACTCTCTCTCTATACACTTTTAATTGTTATGATTTCCTTTTTAAGAGTCAAACTATAAGAATTTTAACTAATATTTTACAATGTGTTTTTTCATCATATTCATATGCAAAAAATTATAATTTATAGTACTTTTTGTATAGATTTTGCATATTAAATTTTTTGTTTAAAATATTAAATTAATACAATCTAATTTAACTTTGATATTATTATTACTACTATTAATAAGAGTGAATGTGAGGAGCTTCCCGTTTATGGGAATTGACAAAAAAATCCTCAGATGTTACTTTTGTAATTTCACATGAAAAATGTAATTCAATTGGTTAGTTAAAGGAGTAGTGCAACTGTATTTTATTTTTTTGTATCTATTGGACTAATTTGTCCCCTTAAAACTACAAATAATTCGCACAACTTTCTGAAAACATGGGCCCCACTTATTACTACTTAGTTGTATTGCTTTGGTGACTGATATCAACTATTCTCTCTCCAATAATATTTCTCCAGTATTGACTTTATACATTTTTTAAGAAATTATAAATAAAAGAGTAATATTACTATATCATTCTTTAAATATAATAAATATAATGTATTAAAAAATATAATTGAAAAATGACAGTAATTAATGATAAGGGGTAAACTATCCATTGATTTTATAAAGTGGACAAGTATTGTAGGACATTCCAAAATAATATAATAGACAATAATTATTGGATGGATGGAGTAGGATTAAGTCTTTTTTTTAGTACTTTTCTCACATTAATTAATTTCTCTCAGCATTCAATTAGTGAATCTTCAGTAGAATTAATATGAATACTTTTTACTTAATAATACGCACAATAAGCAATTAGAGGAAGCTTTGGTTGGTCTGTTTTTTTAAGGGTATGTTGCTAAACCATCAGCACTAAAAGGTAGCTCTACTGATAATTGTGAAGAAAATATATTAATGGATTAAAAATCAAAAAGAGGTAATTAACCCTAAAATATTATAAAGACATCTATAAAATTTGGTTGAAGCTCAAAATCTATCAGTGCCATATAAATTAGGATAGAGGAAATAACATATATTATTTGAAATAACATGAATCACACAATAATTAGCAACTTCAAAATTTAAAGGTATACAAAAAATTTGATCAGCTCTCAAAATTTTACTAATGTCACATAGTTTGGGATAGAAAAAGTAACATATACGTAAAATGTACTATAACTCATAATAATTAAATAACTTCAAAATCTAAAAGAAATACAAAATTTGCTTGACTTTCGAAATTCTATCAATGACATAAATTGGGACAAAGAGAATATTGAAAATTACATATAAAGTATTATTAGCCACAATAATCAAACAACTTAAAATTTAAAGAACATAAAAAAAAATTGTTTGACCATTAAAATTTTATTAATGTCACATAAATTAAAATAAAAAATAAAAATATATGTTGGGCCCGTGCTAGCACGGGCTACTATAACTAGTTATAGTCTTATAGATATAGATGTAAATAAACCATGAAGTTGAGAGTTAGTAAACTCTGTAATACTTACCACATATCTCTCCGGAGTAGAAACAAGAATAATCAAATCTATTTCTTTAATCCTTCTTCTGATTTTGTTAGTTAAATATTTTGATACAATCATCCAGAATTATACGACTTTATATCTTACCTTATATTATAATAAATAAACGAACTATGGCTTATTATAGTTATTCTACTATCCATGAAGAATTCTGGAAAAAGGACTTGGCATACACACTAATGATAGATATTTTTATTTTTTTTATGATGGCGAGTTCTCGACCAATAAAAAAATTTCATTAATTCTATAAATAATCTAAATGTCTCCATTAATATTTGTATAGAATAAAATTAATTTAAAGTTATTCAAGCTAAAGAGAAAGAGGGAGGGAGGATATATATGACAGAAAGAAAAAAAAAAGATTCAACAATATTCTAAATTGTACCCATAGCAATATTGTATGAACAACAATAAGACAATTTTTTCAAGAAAACAAAATAACTTCAACATATCAATAAAACAAACAACATGATAATAAGGATAGATAAACGATATGAAATATAAAATACTATTGAAAATAAATATAAAATTATTATTGTCTCAAAAATAAAAGCAGTAAATGCTTAATCATAATTAAATTTTGGGGCTGCCATCATTCTTCTCTCCAACATTGTTGTCATTTCCTTCTATTGGTTGATCATGTTCATGAAGTTGCTTCTCCCATTCAACAACTTTAGCCTTCTTAAGAGCACATAGCTAATTAATGAAGCCTTTAAGTTCTTCAGCATCAAGTTCATGGGTACTTTTACCCTCTAAAATTTCATTGAACAACAACTCCATTTTTTTGTCATCATACTTTTGTTCCAATTTCTTAATTCTTTCTTCTCGATCCTTCACAATTTTGATAAGAAGAGACTCATTTAAAACTAGATGATTCATCCTTTGAAATTCATTTACTCTTTTATAAAGGAGGGATTTTCTATTGCTTACACTTAGGTATGTGTTGTTCTTGAACTTCATGTGAGCCATTTTTTTTCCGCAACAAATAGTAGATGTATCTATAAATTTAGAAAGACAACAAGTTATATACTAAAAAACTTAAAATTCTAAATGTGCAACTAACATAATGTGCACTTATTGATTGAAAAAAGATGCTATTACCCACTAACTTAAAATCTTGAATTCGTCTCGGTCTATTTTGCAACACTAGTAACAGAATCTTCTTGAGAAACCACAGTCTTGGGATTGACGATACTCACATTATTATTATTATCTGGAAGTTGAAAAAATAGGTTAAAATGAGATCCATCTGTTACCCCATAATCCACAAGGGAAATTTCGTCGTCATTCAACATGATCGAATCTCCATGTCCCGTATCCAACATGAGAATCAAACGATTCTCTGGAAGTTTTTCTTGATTACTTATTTATTTTTTCAAATCCGCCACAGATGTATCTTTGGCTACTCGAATGTGAAATAGTGTCCCTGTTAATATTTGTATCACTAAATTCATTTTCTTTCAAAGAGGGTTGGATATTCAGCTTCAGAACCAAAGCGGCTAAAGCACCTTATTAAAACAAAAACAAAGTGCCCACAACAATGTGAGCCTTATTTTTCATACAATCAAGAAAAAATAGAGAGCACTTTCTTTGTGGGAGAAGAAATTATGATTGAGCAAGTTAAATAAGGACTATGAGTTTATTTATAGATGCCTAATAATAATGTTAATACCATAATTTTATTCACACCAAGGAATGTAAATACCACATAATTAAGTGAATTATTTATTTCTGTGATTTTTGAAATCACAGTCTAAGGACCAGATTTGGTTCTAATTGAATTATTTATGTATTTTCCTAAAATGCTTAAAGTCTAATTATGATTTTTGAAATTATAATTCGAAAAGCAGATTTGGTTCTAGGTGAATTATTTAAGGACCATATTTGGTTCTAATTGAATTATTTATGTATTTTCCAAAAATGCTTAAAGTCTAATTATGATTATTGAAATTAAAATTCGAAAAGCATATTTAGTTCTAGGTGAATTATTTATCTATTTAACTATCTATTTGCTTATTTATATTATTATAAAATCATGAATATAAATGTTGGTTGACCAAAATTTCATTTAAATATTGAATAAATTTTATACCCATGAGCTCTAATCCTACTTCTTATTGAACATAGTGAACATGCTATAATATCCTTTAAATATTGAATGACTTTTATACCCTTAATGAGCTCTAATCCTATATCTTATTAAACATACTTCTTTAATACAAAACTTACTTAATATACATAACAAATATTATTTATTACTATTAGAAACGTTAATATATGGTAGGAATACTAGAATTATATTACTACTAGGTACTTATTATAAGAACGTTAATATATGGTAGGAATACTAGAATTATATTACTACTAGGTACTTTTATAAGAGTTGGATATGATTATGAAGGTGTAAGCATTATTGATACAATGTGTGGGATTTATACATGTACAAGTACAGAAGAGAAATGAGTTTGTTGAACATAAAAGATCTAAAAATAAGAGGAACTAACTACATAAATAACTCAAACATACTAACGGACTAGGACTGTACACTCAATATACTAATGTAATAAGAGTCTGCATCCTTATCCTTATCATGACCCCTCAACATTAGCTCGATTTGCTTGAGACCAATGTTGCTAACAAAGTTGGCAAAGGACCTTCTGAGAAGTGCTGTAGTAATGTATTTGCTAGAGCTCCAATTGTAGTATGATGAACTTAAATTTTTCTAGTTTTCACTTGGTCACAGACAATATGAAATTCAATTGTGACATGTTTCATTTGACTGTGAAAGACTGACTAAATTACGATACAGATAAGTGACACCAATATAATGTTATCGCAATAAATTTTAGGAGGACAAGACAACTTGACCCAAAGTTCCCGCAATAGACTGGTTTTAGCTACAACACTGTATTTTGCTTCAGTGGAAGATCTGGCAAGAGTGCGTTGCTTGTTAGAGCTCCAACTAATTGAATTCTTTCCTAGAAAAATAACATAGAATGAAGTGGAGTGTCTATTGTCGGCAATACCACCCCAATCTGCATCTGAGTATGCGAGTAACTGAGAAAAGTTACCATGTTTGAAGTGAAGGCCATATGTTATTGTTCCTTTAGATAATGAAGAATTCTCTTTGTTGCTTGCAAATGTTGAGTTGATGGAGAGTGTTGGAACTGATCTAGCTTATTTACTACAAAGCGTATATCGGGTCCTGTGAAGGTGATGTATTGCAATGAGCCAATGACCAGCCTATAAAATATGTCACTTGTGGATAGAAAATTGCTCACACGGTTGTCATCCAGCATATCGAACTTGCTGAGTAGTTCCGCAATGAAGCTACTTTGTGTGAGAGTCAATCGATGGGCATGCTATATAACTTCAACATCTCAAAAAAAATGTGAAGGACCAAGGTCCTTAATAAAAAATCTATCACCCAACAACTTATTAATTGTTGCCTGGACATGATGCACAGATTGACAAACTTGGAATGAACTATTTACAATGTCCAACTTAAAAAAAATTCAAATTCCCTTTATTTTTCTATTGTGAAATCACATCACCCTACTATATGTAGCCAAATATAATTAAATGATTTCTTGCCTAAAATTTTAAATTAACTGTGTAATATTTTATTGACACAAAGATCTATATATTAACCTACCAATTTATAAAAAAAAACCTAGTTACATAAGTGAGTTAAGTAACAGAGTAATGATAATCAACAAGTAATTGATTATACTTTTTTATTATAAGAAACTCAATAAAAGTTTGAAATCGCAATAATTACCTTGCTACTGTGTCCAAAACAAAGCTCAAATAATTTTTTTGGTTGTTAAGCTCAAACAAACTTTTGGTTTTTTCCTAATTATGAGGAGAGAATTAATTTGGACAAGTTATTAAATATTTTATCTTTCTGATAAATCTTTTGAAGGCTAAGCTCAAACACTTTTTTGAGTTCTTTTCAAATATGAGGAGAGATTTTAGTAAGTTATCAAATATTTTACTTTTCTAATAAATCTTTTGATTGTTAAGCACTAACATTTATCAAACAATTTACCATTCTAGATCATCAAGCGTTTATTATTTCTAGTACAAACTATTGTTTTTATTCCTATATTTATCATGTATGAATTGAACTTCCTCTATTTACTATCACAACTTTCTTTACAATCTATCTTTAGTATCACTTCCGAATTGATGGTTTATCACATATGCATTTTCTGATTCATTTTTTACAAGTCAATAATATTTTTACTTCATGTGTGAGGTTTATCGATTTCATGTTTCAAGGAAAAACTTCTGCTAAGAATTAAGGGGTATCTATTTGGGCACGAGCATATATAGTTGAAGTATCTATCCGGCAGTTGATGTCTGTAAAAATATGATATATGAACCTAACTATTCACTCTCAAAAGCTAACTTATGAGGGGAGGATTGCTCAAGTCCATATAAGCAGAACCACTAATCCATTCCCTTACTAATGTGAGACTTTTACCAACTCTAACACCCCCTTCACGCTCAGGTCCAACTGAAGCATGTATAGGAAGCCCAATCGAGATGAATCTGACTTTGATACCATGTGAAAATATGACATATGGGCCTAACTCAATCCAAAAATCTAACTTATCATGTCAAGATATGACATATGAGTCTAACTCAACCCAAAAAACTAGCCAATGAGGGGATGATTGCCCAAGCTGGTCTCCTTATATGACCTTGGACAATCATCTCCTCAAAAGATAGCTTATGAGTAGAGGATTGTCCAAGTCCATATAAAAAGACTACCAATTTATTCCCCAACCAGTATGGGACATTTACCCTCTCTAACAATGCAACTTTTAGCTTCTATACATATATTTTGTCATTCTTCTTCTTTTTTTTCCGCAAGTAGCAGCAAGAGTAGTCATAGTAGTATGGGGGTTGACATTTATTTTTCTGCCACAAAATTATTATGGTTGAAGTCAGGGAAATAGTTGACAACTCTGTGCTTTCTTAAACAAGTCTGTTATTTTTTATTTTTTTTATAAAGAAGACATTTTCTATGAGTATATCAGTATATTAAAAGCATGAATTTTATATCTCTATATCAAAAGTATGAACTCTTTTAACTTGAAAAAAGTTAAATTATGTTAATTGCCTTCTTAACTTTAAGATCTAATTACCTTATTTATTACCTAAAGAAGAAAACAAGTGAGAGTTCTCTTTCTTTTCTTTCCTTTTCTTTTCTTTTTTTCTTTTTTCTCCCTTTTCAGATATTTTTTTATTTAATAAAATGTCTTTTTCTCTTATATCTTATCACACATGCATTCTGTGATTCATTCTTTTGACATGTCAATAATATTTGTACTTCATGTGAGAGGTTAATCGATTTAAGGATTTTCAAGGAAAATCGTCTGCCAAGAAGGGGAGGTTTTCTCAAGTTCATATAAGCAGACCACCAGTCCATTCCCCAACTAATGTGAGACTTTTAGCCACTCTAACACCCTCTTTCATGCTCAGGCCCAACTAGAGCAGATCGAAAGCCCAAACGACATGAATGAACTTGGCTTTGATGACATCTAGATTAACTCAACCCAAAAAGTTAGCTCATGAGGGAAAGATTGCCCAAATCCATTTAGGCAGATCACCAATCCATTTCCCAACCAATGTGGTGGGTCTACTTATATGGACTTGAGAAGTCCTTTCCTCAAAAGCTAGCTTATGAGGGAGGATTGTCCAAGTCCATATAAACAAACCACCAGCCTATTCCTCAATCAGTGTGGGACATTTACCCACTCTAACACTACAACTTTAAGCTTCTATACATGTATTTTGTTTTGTCTTTTTTATTTTTTATTTTTTTGCAAGTAGCAGCAGCAATTGTAGCAGTATGGGGGGTTGACATTTTCATTTTTGCCAAAAAATTATAAATTGGTTGAAAAATTGGTGAGGCATTAGAAGATGTGAAAAATTGGTGAGACTTTAGAAGATGTAACTTTACGAGATACCTTTTGAGGAAACTAGGATAATTAGTTATTAGGGTTGAAGTAAGGAATTTTTCGGTTCTTGGAGTTTAATATCAATGTCCAAAGTACATTTTATGATGAAACATATTTTCTTAACTAGATGATTGGTTGAACGAAATTGTTCACAAATGTCAATAGATATTATTTTTGTATAAAATATAATCGTCATTCACTTCTTAAAAATTCACTCAATACATCACAATATTATAAGGTGACAATTTTTTTTTTTTATGTATTCGTATAGAAATTTGGCATGAAATAACTGAAGTGAAAGTTCTACGTCCAAATATAGAAAGTACGAATCGCCAATTTATCTATTTGAACTGCGTCATCATTATTTGGTGCGCTTGCACCAAAGTGAACCAAAATCGTTGTTATTAACATCATGAAGTAGCATATGTATGCCTTGTATAAAAAAAATTAATAAAACATGTATGTTGTAATTACCATCTATTGGTTGATCATGTTCATGAAGTTGGTTCTTCCTTTCATCAACTTTAGTCTTCTTAAGAACAAATAACTTAAATTTATCAAGCCTTTTAAGTTCTACAACATCAAGTTCATAAATGTTTTTTTCTTCACCAACTTCATTATACAACAACTTTATTTTCTTATCCTCATTCTTTTGTTCCATTTTTCTAATGCTTTCTTCTCGTGCCTTCACAATTTGAGTTTTATTTATAACAAGATTATTCATCCTTTTATATTCGGGAATGCTTAAATATATGGTTAAATACCTCTCGATTCTTTCCCTAGATTCAGTTTCGAATGACCATAAAATAACTTTTCTGGACTAAAAATAATTAGCCCAAGTTGTACATCACATAGGAGTTGACAACTCTTGTGATTCTTTAAAAAGACTGTTATTCTTTTATAAAGAAGACATTTTCTATCAATTTTTTGTTGTTCTTAAACTTCTTGAGCCATATTTTCATACACTCAATAAAAAAAATAGAGTACTTTCTTTGGGAGAGAAGAGACTATGATTGAACAAGTTAATAGATACATATTATATATATATATACTATATTAAAAACATGAACTTTATATCTCGAAAACTAAATTACATTTATCGCCTTCTGAACTTTAAAAATATAATTACGTAATTTATTCAAAAAGAAAACAAAATAAATCTACACTATATCAAAAATACTATATCAAAAATATGAACTCCCTAACTTGTTAAATTATGTTAATCGCCTTCTTTAACTTTAAAATCTAATTACCTTATTTATTACCTAAAAAAAAGAAAACAAGTGATGGTTCTAGATCTTTATTTTATTTTTTTTCTCCCCTTTTAGATATTTTTTTAATTTAATAAAAGTGTTTTTTTCTTTTCTTATCACACATGCATTATGTAATTCATTCTTTTGACATGTCAATAATATATTTGTACATCATGTGTGAGGTTTATCGATTTAAGGATTTTTAGTAAAGATATGACACACGAGTTTAACTCAACTCTAAAAGCTAGCTTATGAGGAGATGTTTTATCAAATCCATATAAGCAGACCACCAATACTCTCCCAACTAATATGAGACTTTTATGCACTCTAAAATCCTCTTTCATGCTCAGGGCCCAACTAGAGCATGGATTGGAAGCCCAAACGATGAACTTGACTCTGATATCATGTACTGATATGACATCTAAGACTAACTCAACCCAAAAAGTTAGCTCATGAGAGAAAGATTGTCCAAATCTATATAAGCATATTACCAGTCCATTCCCCAACAAATTGGGTGATCGGCTTGTATGAATTTGGAAAATCCTTCCCTCTAAAGCTATCTTGTGAGGAAGGTTTGTCCAAGTCCATATAAGTAGACCATCATTTTATTCCCCAACCAGTGTGGGACAATTACCACTCTAACAATGCAACTTTAAGCTTCTATACATATATTTCTCCTCATCTCAAGTAGCAGCAAGAGCAGTTGTAGCAGTATTGGGGGTTGACATTTTCTTTTTTGCCACAATTATTAAATAATTGAAAAATTGGTAAGGCGTTAGAAGATGCAACTTTACGACATACCTATGAGGAAACTAGGGTAATTATTATGGTTGAAGTCAGGGATTTTAAGGTACTTGGAGTTAAGATCAATGTCCAAAGCACATATATCATGAAAAATATTTTCTTAACTAGATGATTGGTCAGACGAAATTGTTCACAAATGTCAATAGATATTATACTCATATAAACTTAATTGTCTTTCACTTTTATAAAGAGTCATTCAGTTCATTATAACTTTATAATGTATCAAAAAATTTATGTATTCATATAGAAATTCGACATAAAATAACTAAAGTAAAAGTTCTACGTCTAAATTAAAAGGTACTAATCTCCAGTTTATCTATTTGAACTGCTTCATCACTTTTTTGGGGCACTTACGCCAAAGTGAACCTGAAACGTTGTTATTAACATCATGAAGTAGCATCTACATGTCTAGTATAAAATATAAAATATATTTAATAAAACCTGTGCAACCTTCTATTAATACAAATATCGAATAATTTTATCAATCAAAGCTTAGTCACGTTGGAGAAAATAACCAAGTACTTTTTTGCATCTCCTATAATTTGAATCATAGTAGTAATGATTCTCCTACCACTTCATTGACTACTAATCCACACTCTTGATTAAATTTTTCACAATAATAGATAGGAACATTTTGAAAAGGTATTTCGATTTAGTTTTATGAGATGCCTCCATTTCATTGTATAAATAAATAATCAGAAGTAAATTTTTATATATACTTTATCCAGTAAAGTCCTCATCCATATGATGAAGAAAGTTTGAATAGAAAATATTTATTTACATAAATTTGATTTCACACTTATAAGTTACTATGGATTAATCAGGTTTTCAGATATGAGGAGATACATATATTTTCGTTTGCACAAATATTTAAAAAAGAAATAAAAAAATTTCATTAATTCTATAAATAATCAAAATGTCTCAATTAATATTTGTATATAATAAAATTAATTTAAAGTTATTCAAGCTAGAGAGAAGAGGGAGGGAGGATATATATGACAAGAAAAAAAAAAGATTCAACAACATTCCAAATTGTACCCATAGCAATATTGAATGAACAACGATAAGACATTTTTTTTCAGGAAAACAGAATAACTTCAATTTATCGATAAAACAAACAACATGATAATAAGGATAGATAAACGATATGAAATATAAAATACCGTTGAAAATAAATATAAAATTACTATTGTCTCAACTATTAAATGCTTAATCATAATTAAATTTTGGGGACGCCATCATTCTTCTCTCCAACATTGTTATCATGAAGTTGCTTCTCCCATTCAGCAACTTTAGCCTTCTTAAGAGCACATAGCTTAATCAAGCCTTTAAGTTCTTCAGCATCAAGTTCATGGATACTTTTGCCCTCAAAAACATCATTGAACAACAACTCCATTTTTTTCTCCTCACACTTTTGTTCCAATTTCCTAATTCTTTCTTCTCGATCCTTCACAATTTTGGTAAGAAGAGTTTCATTTAAAACTAGATGATTCATCCTTTCAAATTCGGAAAGGCTCAAGTACCACTCGACTTTTTCCCTAGCCTCTGTTTCGGATGGCCATAAAAGAACTTCATCAGGACTAAAAATAATTAGTCCAAGTTGTACATCACATAGATTTGAAAACTTTTGTGCTTTCTTGAACAAGCTTATTACTTTTTTATAAAGGTAATAAGCTTTATAAAAAATTATGATTGAGCAACTTAAAAAAGGACTATGAGTTTATTTATAGATGTCTAATAATAATGTTAATACCATAATTTTATTCACACCAAGGAATGTAAATACCACATAATTAAGTGAATTATTTATTTTTGTGATTTTTGAAATAACAGTCTAAGGACCAGATTTGGTTCTAATTGAATTATTTATGTATTTTCCTAAAATGCTTAAAGTCTAATTATGATTTTTGAAATTATAATTCGAAAAGCAGATTTGGTTCTAGGTGAATTATTTAAGGACTAGATTTGGTTCTAATTGAATTATTTATATATTTTCCTAAAGTGCTTAAAGTCTAGTATGATTTTTGAAATTATAATTCAAAAAGAAGATTTGGTTCTAGGTGAATTATTTAAGGACCTGATTTGGTTCTAATTAAATTATTTATGTATTTTCCAAAAATGCTTTGTAACGATCGGGTTCTGTCGTTATAAAAAAGCCAACGAGGAAAAAATTTGGGCCGAAAAACTTTTTTGTAGTAACTTGAGATTTCCCAACCTAGTCTTGATTTGGACGAAATCAAAGTCTGTGAGGTCTAGGGAAATCTGGTAGCAATTGGGTGATCTAATTATGAATTTGATCACATGAGTAGATAGATAAGTTAAGGAACCCGTACGACTTTACGGAATTGAATTCGGGTGAGTAGAACTCCCAAAACTGATATTGGCGTGATGGGTAGTTTCTGAGTGTTGTTGGTTGAAGGTGTGTTGTGAAATAGAGGTATTGAAATTATTAATTTTGCTCACTGTTTCGTGCAAGACGTTTTAGCAGTATGAGGGGCCCCTGCAGCAGGGTGGTACCATTGTGGCAGGGCAGACGCGACTTAAAGTCGAAAATAAACCCCAAAATATTTTTATTCTGCAACTTTCGAACTTGAGAGCTAAGGAACGAACCTAGAGCTTTTCTTAACAGTTTTCCACCATTCTTGAGGCAAAAGATAAGATTTTCACTCCCCGAATCTGTTTTTCGATCCGTAGAACGTAATCTAATAGGTAATTATCGATGGGGAATGGTTTTGATCTGGAAACTATGGTGGAAAAAGCTCTAATTTGGAATATGAGGATCATGGGTATGATCTAGGGATAATAGAATTGTTAGTAATTAGGGTAATTAGTTATTGTTTATTGATTCTCGTGTTATATTGATCGTTTGTTGACCAAGAACAAGCGGAACGAATTCAGAAAAGAAAGAATCAAGTTTCTTAGGGGATTCAAGCTTGTTTCGAGGTGGTGATGGTTGTGATTCCATGATTGTGTGATGTATGTTTGTTCTTGCTTCATTATGATACATGTTGCATTATTGATCACATTAATTGTAAATGAGGATGGATGAATGATGAATTCCATGAATCATGACTTGATTGTATGATTATGAGAATGTACTTGTGATTGTGATTGTGGCTTGTTGAATGGATCGGGTGGCATTCCGACACACTAACTTGGATTGGTTGCCACGTTTCGGCATAAATATGGGATCGGTTGCCACGTTCCGGCATAAACATTGGATCGGATACCACGTACCGGTATGCTAACAGTTTGGGTTTGGCTTCCATGAGAGGATCATTGACTTAACATAACTGTGTAATTGAGAATTGTGAACTCGATCGTTATTTGTAAATGATATTGATATTGTATATGTTCGGTCTATGCATGTTATTGTATTGACTTATGTATGTTGCACTTAGTGGGATAGACGGGTGATCCTACCAGTACACTGTGGTTGTGTATTGATACGACACTTGCTCTTTCTTTGTTGAGTACAAGCCATCTTCAGGCGGCTATTGACAGACCTTGCTTAGAAGAGCAGTGATCAGCGTTCAAATTCAAGGGTGAGCCAGTTCTTTCGGGCTACCATGAGTTCTCTTTCCGTCTATGTCCGCATTTCGGACTTAGATTTTTTAGTTAGTTGTTAGTACATTAGTTTGGGGTTGTAACCCTTCTTGTTAGATTTATGGATCTTGTTAGGTGTTTTGGTACATTGACTTTCAGGTTCTAAGTAGCCTTTTTTTTGCATTTGTTTAGTTGTTAGACTTTTGTTTGGAGTTTATGGGAACTCCCTACTTTTCTTTCCTTAGTATTTTGATTAAAGTTGGTTAGCTAATTAGTATTAATGGTTCTACCATCGGAGGATTAGTTTGGGTGCCAATCACAATGGTCTGGATCGTGACAAAGTTGGTATCAGAGCCTAGGTTCGTTGATCTCGATGTATCAAAACAAGTCTAGTAGATTCTTGCGGAACGGTATTGAGACGTCTGTACTTTTCTTCGAGAGGCTATAGGACTTTAGGAAATATCTTTATTTTCTCGTCTTCTTTCGTGCTATAACTTGATTCCAATTGGTATATGGCGATTCAAATTAGTATCTAACCTTCTTCACTCTTCTGTCTGCCGATTGTTAACAATAGATTCAACAGTGTCAAACCCATAGTTCCCGTCAATGCTCCAGCTGAGGAATCTGCAGCGAGAGGTCGCGGTTGAGGCAGGGATAAAGGAAAAGTAAGGGGTAGAAGCGGGGGAAGAGCAGCACCTACTAGGATAAAGCACCGGTTGAAGATGCTCCCAGAAATGAGGCCCCTCATGTGCATCATGAAGGGGTAGAGGAGAACATAGAGGTTGGGGATGATGAGAATGTTGGGCAAGAGGAAGAGGTACAGACTGAGACTATTGTATCCTTCATTTGGACCCAGTGTTAGCTCAACAGATCATGTCGTTCTTGAAAATGTTGATTGTTCCTAGTGTGTTTCCCTTTGTTCAAGCAACTCAAGCTATTGTCAATCCCCATGTTGCTATCATTGTGCCCAAGATGGGTGAAACTGGAGGTACTGATGCTTTCTTCTGTCCTTTGTTGGGTTCTGTTATGACTGGTAATGAGCATGAAATGCTGACTAAATTTTTGAACCTAAAGCCTCCTATATTTCTTCGTTCTGAGAGTGAAGATACTTATGAGTTTATTTTAGACTGCTATGAGAGGCTTCATAAGTTGGGAATTGTCCATCAGCATGGGGTTGAGTTCGTGACTTTTCAACTTCAAGGTGAGGCTAAGCAGTAATGGAGAGCTTATGTAGAGTGCAGATCTTCAACCTTACCCCCACTCTCTTGGACCCAGTTTCATGCTCTGTTTCTAGAGAAATATGTGCCTAGGACTTTGAGAGATCGCAAGAAGAATGAGTTCATGGCTCTGGAGCAAGGTGGTATGTCTGTGGCTGCTTATAAGGCCAAGTTCCATGCCTTTTTCTAGATATGCTACCCAATTGGTGACTACTGAGGAGGAAATGATCCATTTATTTATTAGGGGACTAAATTCTGAGTTGCAGGTATTATTTGTTCATATGACCTCTACAGGAAGAGCTTTAATGAGGTAACCGACTTTGTTAAGAAAATGGAGTGGGTAAGGCAAGACGGTCCGGCTAAGGCATTGGCTAAAAGGGCCAAGAACTTGGGTAACTTTCAAGGTTTTTATTTCAAAGGGTCAGGGAAACCAACACTTGCAGCCAGGCCAATTCAGTCTGATATGCCCGCTTCTACAAGTAATTACTCGGGAACTCTACCTCATAATTTGATTCAGGATAGCAAGGGAGTCGTACTTTCGACAAGCAACAGACCATCTTTTGATCATACATGTTACAACTGTGGAGAACCTAGGCATATGAGGAGAGATTGTCCCTACCCGCGCATGATGAATTCCGCGCAGCAGCAGACTAGAGCAGTGGTACCCACGGCAAATGGTAATAATGGTCGAGGGCGTCCACAAGATGGATGAGGAGGTAATCAGCGAGGTCGTGGAGGTAGAGGAAATGGTAACGTAGGTAGAGGTGCAACGCAATCAGGCAGGGAAGTCGGTCGTTAAGATGAAAGGGCTTAGTGTTATGCCTTTTCGGGGAAGAATGAGGCAGAGGCGTCTGATGCAGTGATCACATGTACTATTTTTGTCTGTGACCGGATGGCTAATGTGTTATTTGATCCGAGTTCTACTTATTCTTTTGTATCTGTGAGATTTGCCTCAGAATTTGCTATGATTTGTGATATACTGGATGCCCCCATCTATGTTTCTACCCAGTTGGACAGTCTATCATAGTCACCCATGTCTATCATGCTTGTCCTATTTTATTTATGGTTTTCAGACTTAGGCTGATATGGTGATTTTGGATATGACTGATTTTGATATAAGCTTAGGCATGACTTGGTTGTCCCCCTATTATGTTGTGCTTAATTGTAATACTAAGTATGTAACTCTAGAAATTTCGGGAAGGGAAAAGTTAGAGTGTGAAAGGGTGTACAAGCCTAAGCAAGCTAAGATCATATCATTTATTCGGGCTAGCAAACTGGTAGAGCTGGGTTGTTTGTCTTATTTGGCTCATATTCGAGATGTTGAGGTTGAGTCTCCATCTATTGAGTTTATTCCTGTGGTGTCAGAATTTAGAGTAGTGTTTCCTAATGATTTTTCTGGTATGCTTCCGGATAGAGATTTAGATTCCTGCATTGATTTAGAACCTGGTACTCATCCCATTTCTATCCCTCCATATCACATGGCTCCGACAGAATTAAGAGAGCTTAAGGCTCAAATCCCAGAGCTTCTTGATAAAGGATTTATTCGTCCTAGTGTTTCCCCATGGGGTGCTCCAATTTTGTTTGTTAAGAAAAAAAAATGGTAGTATGACAATGTGTATAGATTACCGGCAATTGAATAAGGTCACTATTCGAAACAAGTACCATTTGCCTCAAATAGTTGATCATTTTGACCAATTACAAGGTGCATCAGTTTTCTCTAAAATTGATCTAAGGTCTGACTACCATCAGTTCAAAATTAGGCCTAAAATGTGCCCAAGATGGCGTTTAGAACACGCTATGGGCACTATGAGTTCCTAGTTATGTCTTTTGGGTTGACTAATAATAATGTTAATACCATAATTTTATTCACAGCAATGAATATAAATACCACATAATTATGTGAATTATTTGTTTTTGTGATTTTTGAAATCACAGTCTAAGGACCAGATTTGGTTCTAATTGAATTATTTATGTATTTTCCTAAATGCTTAAAGTCTAATTATGCTTTTTGAATTATAATCGAAAAGCAGATTTGGTTCTAGGTGAATTATTTAAGGACTAGATTTGGTTCTAATTGAATTATTTATCTATTTTCCAAAAATGCTTTGTAACGATCGGGTTCCTTCGTTATAGAAAATCTAACGGAGAAAAAATTTGGGCCGAAAAACTTTTTTGTAGTAACATGACATTTTCCAACCTAGTCCAGATTAGGATGAAATCGGAGTTTGTGAGGTCTAGGGAAATCTGGTAGCAATTGGGTGATATAATTATGAATTTGATCACATGAGTAGATACATAAGTCATTAAGAAATCCGTACGACTTTACAGAATTGAATTCGGGTGACTAGAACTCCAGAAATTGATCTTGGTGTGAATGGTAGTTTCTGAGTGTCGTTGGTTGAAGGTGTGTTGTGAAATGGGGGTATTGGGATTATTAATTTTGCTCATTGTTTCGTGCAAGACTCTATAGCGGTATTTTCTGCCGCCAGGGCGTCCCCGCCAGCAGCGGGGTGGTACCGCTGTGGCGGGGCAGACGCGACATAAAGTCGAAAATAAACCTCAAAACATTTTTATTCTGCAATTTTTGAACTTGAGAGCTAAGGAACGAACCCATTGATTTTCTTAACAGTTTTTCACCATTCTTGAGGTTAAAGGTAAGATTTTCACTCCTCGAATCTGCTTTTCGATCCGTAAAACGTAATCTAATGGGTAATTATTGATGGGGAAGGGTTTTAATCTGGAAACTATGGTGGAAAAAGCCTTTATTTGGAATATGAGGATCATGGGTATGATCTAGGGTTGATATAATTGTTAGTAATTCAGGTAATTAGTTATTGTTTATTGATTCCCGCGTTATATTGATCAATTGTAGACTAAGAACAAGTGGAATGAATTCGGAAAAGGAAGAATAAAGTTTCTAAGGGGATTCAAGCTTGTTTAGAGGTAGATGATGGTTGTGATTCTATGATGTATGTTTGTTCTTGCTTCATTATAATACATGTATGTATGCGAATGTTGCATTATTGATCACATTAATTGTAAATGAGGATAGATGAATGATGAATTTCATGAATCATGACTTGATTGTGTGATTATGAGAATGTACTTGGTGATTGTGATTGTGGCTTGTTGAATGGATCAAATGTTGCGTTCCGACACACTAACTTGGATCGATTGTCACATTTTGGCATAAATATGGGATCGATTGCCACGTTCCAGCAAAAACATCAGATCGGATACCACGTACCGGTATGCTTGGGTTTGGGCTCCATGAGAGGACAATTGACTTGACATAACTGTGTAATTGAGAATTGTGAACTTGATCGTTATTCGTAAATGATATTGATATTGTATATGTTTGGTGTAAGCATGTTATTGTATTGTTGTATTGACTTATGTATGTTGCACTTAGTGGGATAGCTACATGATCTTACCAGTACAATGTGGTTGTGTACTGATACTGCACTTGCTCTTTCTTTGTTGAGTACAGGGCATCTTCATGCGGCTATTGACAGACCTCTCTTAGAAGAGCAATGATCGTCGTTCGAATTCAAGGGTGAGCCAGTTCTTTCGGGCTTTCATGAGTTCTCTTTCTGTCTATGTCCACATTTCGGACTTATATTTTCTAGTTAGTTGTTAGTACATTAGTTTAGGGTTGTAACCCTTCTTGCTAGACTTATGGATCTTGTTAGGTGTTTTGGTACATTGACTTTCAGGTTCTAAGTAGTTTTTTTCCGCATTTGTTTAGTTGTTAGACTTTTGTTTAGAGTTTATGGGAACTCCCTACTTTTCTTTCCTTAGTATTTTGATTAAATTTGGTTAGCTAATTAGTATTAATGGTTCTCCCACCAAAGGGTTAGTGTTGGTGTCAATCACGATGGTCTGGGTCGTGACAAAGTTGGTATCAAAGCTTAGGTTTGTTGATCTTGATATACCAATATGAGTCTAGTAAAGTCTTGTGGAACGGTACGGAAACGTTTGTACTTTTCTTCGAGAGGCTATAGGACTTTAGGAAATCTCTCTGTTTTCTCTTGTCTCCTTTCGTGCTATAACTTGATTCAAATTGGTATCTAACCTCCTTCACTCTTTTATCCACAAATGGTTAACACTAGATTCAACGGCGTTAGGCCCGTAGCTCCCGTCAATGCTCCAGCTGAGGAATCTCCAGCGAGAGGTCACAGTTGAGGCAAGGGTAGAGTAAAATCTAGGGGTAGAGGCCGAGGAAGAGCAACACCTACGAGGGATAGAGCACTGGTTGGAGATGCTCCTAGAAATGAGGCCCATCTTGCGCATCATGAAGAGGTAGAGGAAAACATTCTATTGAGGTTGATGAGAATGTTGGGCAAAAGGAATAGGTGCAGGTTGAGACTACATGTATCCCTCATTTGGACCCAGTGTTAGCTCAACAGATCATGTCATTCTTGAAATGGTTGGTTGGTCCTGGAGTGCTTCCCTATATTCAAGCACCTCAAGCTCATGCCAATCCCCCTGTTGCTATCAAGGTGGGTGGAACTGGAGGTACTGATGCTTTCTTCCGTCCTTTGTTGGGTTCTGTTATGACTAGTAATGAGCATGAAATGTTGTCTAAGTTTTTTAAGCTAAAGCCTCATATATTTCTTGGTTCTGAGAGTGAGGATGCTTATAAGTTTATTTTAGACTGCTATGAGAGGCTTCATTAGTTGGGAATTTTTCATCAGTATGGGGTTGAGTTCGTGACTTTTCAACTTCAAGATGAGGCTAAGCAATGGTGAAGAGCTTATGTGGAGTGCAGATCTTCAACCTTACCCCCACTCTCTTGGACCTAGTGTCATGCTCTGTTTCAAGAGAAATATGTGCCTAGGACTTTGAGAGATCGCAATAAGGATGAGTTCATGACTTTGGATCAAGGTGGTATGTTTGTGGCTTCTTATGAGGCCAAGTTTTATGTTTTGTCTAGATATGCTACCCAATTGGTGACTACTGAGGAGAAAAGGATCCATTTATTTATTAAGGGACTAAATTTTGAGTTGCAGGTATTACTTGTTCATATGACCTCTACAGGGAAGAGCTTTAATGAGGTAACCGACTTTGTTAAGAAAGTGGAAGGGATGAGGCGAAATGGTCAGGCTAAGGCATTGGCTAAATGGGCCAAGAACTCAGGTAACTTTCAGGGTTCTTATTCCAAAGAGTCAGGGAAGCCAACACTTGCAGCCAGGCAGGCCAATTCAGTCTGATATGCCCACTTCTACAAGTAATTACTCAAAAACTTCACCTCATAATTTGATTCAGGAAAGCCAGGGAGTCACACCTTCGGCGGGCAGCAGACCATCTTTTGATCGTACATGTTACAACTATGGAGAACCTGGGCATATCAGGAGAGATTGTCCCCATCCACGCATGATGAATTTCGCGCAGCAGCAAACTAGAGCAGTTGTACCCACGGAAAATAGTAATAATGGTCGAGGGCCCCCACAAGGTGGGCGATGAGGTAATCAGCGAGGTCGTGGATGTAGAGAAAATGGTAACGCAACCAGGCAGGGAAGTCGCCCGTCAAGATGATTGGGCTCAGTGTTATGCCTTTTTGGGCAAAAATGAGGCAGAGGCTCTGACGCAGTGATCACAAGTACTATTCTTGTCTGCGACCGAATGGCTAATGTGTTATTTGATCCGGGTTCTACTTATTCTTATGTATCCGTGCAATTTGCCTCAGAATTTGCTATGAATTGTGATATACTTGATGCCCACATTCATGTTTCTACCCCAGTTGAAAAGTCTGTCATAGTCACCCATGTCTAACGTGTTTATCCTATTTTGTTTATGGTTTTCAGACTTGGGTTGATTTGGTGATTTTGGATATTACTAATTTTGATATAATCTTAGGCATGACTTGGTTGTCCCCCTATTATGTTGTGCTTAATTGTAATACTAAGTATGTAACTCTAGAAATTCTGGGAAGGGAAAATTTAGAGTGGGAAGGGGTGTACAAGCCTAAGCAAGCTAAGATCATATCCTCCATTCGGGCTAGCAAACGGTAGAGCATGGTTGTTTTGCTTATTTGGCTCATATTCGGGATGTTGAGGTTGAGTCTCCATCTATTGAGTCTATTCATGTGGTGGCAGAATTTAGAGAAGTGTTTCCTAATGATTTGTCTGGTATGCCTCCGGATAGAGATATAGATTTCTGCATTGATTTACAACCTGGTACTTGTCCCATTTATATCCCTTCATATCGCATAACTCTGGCAGAATTAAGAAAGCTTAAGGCTCAAATCCAAGAACTTCTTGATAAGAGATTTATTCTTCCTAGTGCTTCCCCATGGGGTGCACCAGTTTTGTTTGTTATGAAAAAGGATGGTAGTATGAGAATGTGTATAGATTACCGACAATTGAATAGGGTCACTATTCAAAACAAGTACCCTTTGCCTCGAATAGATGATCTTTTTGACCAATTGCAAAGTGCATCAGTTTTCTCTAAAATTGATCTAAGGTCTGGCTACCATCACTTGAAAATTAGACCTAAAGATGTGCCCAAGACGGGGTTTAAAACCCGCTATGGGCACTATGAGTTCCTAGTTATGCCTTTTGGGTTGACTAATGCGCCTGCAGCTTTCATGAGTTTGATGAATGAAGTGTTCAAGCCATTTCTTGACTCGTGTGCTATGTGTTTATTGATGACATTTTGGTCTATTCAGAAGGTGAGAAAGAGCATGCCGACTATCTTCGTATTGTTCTGGGTGTTCTTGGGAAACAAAGGTTGTATGCGAAATTATTTAAGTGTGAATTTTGGTTGACTTCGGTTGCCTTTTTGGGACATGTAGTTTCGAAAGAAACGGTAATGGTAGATCCCCAAAAGATTAAAGAGGTTAGGAATTGGGTTCGACCAGGTTCTGTGACTGAAATAAGGAGTTTTGTGGGGCTTGCTAGTTATTATCGTCAATTTGTGAAGAATTTTGCTTCCATTGCCACACATTTAACAAATTTGACCCAAAATGAGGTACCATTTGAGTGGATTGAAAAATGTGAAGAGAGCTTCCAAAAGCTCAAGACTCTCTTGACAACCACACATATTCTAGCATTACCGGTAGAAGGTAAAGATTTTATTATTTATTGTGATGACTCACATTCTGCTTTGGGTGTTATGTTGATGCATGATAAGAATGTTATAGTTTATGCATCGCGTCAATTAAAGGTGCATAAGAGGAATTATCCAACACATGATTTGGAGTTGGCAACGGTAGTGTTTCCTCTTAAGATCTAGCGGTATTACCTCTATGGTGCTAAGTGTGAAGTGTTTACTGATCATCGTAGTTTGCAGCATGTGTTCACTCAAAAGGAGCTGAATTTGAGACAGTGAAGGTGGATGGAATTACTCAAGGATTATAATGTGACCATTCAATACCATCTGGGTAAAGCTAATGTGGTGGCAGACGCTTTGAGTCGGAAAGCGATGAGTATGGGTAGTTTAGCTTGCTTGAGTGTATCCAAGCAACCCTTGGCTAAGGAAATTCAAACCTTGGAGTTTGAGTTTATGCAGTTGGGCATCTCAGAAAGAGGTGGAGTGTTAGCTAGCATTGAAGTGAGGGTCATATTCATTGAAGAGATCAAGGCCAAACAATTTGAGGATGAAAATTTGAATGAACTTAAGAAGAAATTGCGGGTAAGGCACAAGAGACCACTCTTGATGCAGAAGGTGTGCTCAGTTTTAAAAGAAGGATTTGTGTTCCTCGAGTTGATGACTTGATTCAGAAATTATTGACAGAATGTCATGATTCGTGATATTCCTTTCATACGAGTGTGACCAAGATGTATCGAGATTTGAAGTGAATTTATTAGTGGTCGGGCATGAAACAGCTAAGGATACAACGGAGTTTGTGGCTAAGTGCAAAATTGCCAACAAGTGAAGTATGAACATCAAAGGCCTTCAGGTTTGCTTCAGAGAATGCCAATTCTGGAATGGAAGTGGGAAAGGATAGCTATGGATTTTGTGGTTGGTCTTCCCAAGACTTTAGGGAAGTTTGATTCTATTTGGGTAGTGGTTGACAAATTGACTAAATCAACCCATTTTATTCCGGGAAGAATAGATTATAATGCTGAACAATTAGCTAAAGTTTATGTGAAATAGCTAGTGAGGTTGCATGGGGTGCCCCTTTCTATCATCTCAGACCGTGGTACCCAATTCACATCTAAGTTTTGGAGAAAGTTACATGATGTATTGGGCACACAACTCACTTTTAGTACAGCCTTCCATCCACAAACAGACAGGCAGTCAGAGAGGACCATTCAAGTGTTAGAAGACATGTTGAGGGCATGCGTGATTGATTTTGGAGGGCATTGGAATAAGTTCTTACCTTTGTGTGAATTCTCCTATAATAATAGTTATCACTCCAGCATAGATATAACACCATTTAAGGCACTTTATGGGAGGGGATGTAGATCACTCATATGATGGTTTGAGACCATAATTTATAGATGCCTAATAATAATGTTAATACCATAATTTTATTCACACCAAGGAATGTAAATACCACAAAATTAAGTGAATTATTTATTTCTGTGATTTTTGAAATCACAGTCTAAGGACTAGATTTGGTTCTAATTGAATTATTTATGTATTTTCCTAAAATGCTTAAAGTCTAATTATGATTTTTGAAATTATAATTCGAAAAGCAGATTTGGTTCTAGGTGAATTATTTAAGGACCAGATTTGGTTCTAATTGAATTACTTATGTATTTTCCAAAAATGCTTAAAGTCTAATTATGATTTTTGAAATTATAATTCGAAAAGAAGATTTGGTTCTAGGTGAATTATTTATCTATTTAACTAGCTATTTGCTTATTTATATTATTATAAAATCATGAATATAAATGTTGGTTGACCAAAATTTCATTTAAATATTGAATAACTTTTATACCCATGAGCTCTAATCCTATTTCTTATTGAACATATTATAATATCCTTTAAATATTGAATGACTTTTATACCCTTAATGAGCTCTAATCCTATATATTATTAAGCATACTTCTTTAATACAAAACTTACTTAATATACATGACAAATATTGTTTAATTACTATTAGAAACGTTAATATATGGTAGGAATAATATAATTATATTACTACTAGGTACTTATTATAAGAGTTGGATATGATTATGAAAGTGTAAGCATTATTGATACAATGTGTGGTATTTACACATATACAAGTATAGAAGATAAAGGAGTTTGTTGAACATAAGAGACCTTGTAATGACCCTCCAGGTCATTTTTAAATTAAAGAATTCATTTCATCGTTTAGAGCGTTCCTGTAGCGACCCCAAGTCATTTATGACTTGCTGGCACTGACTGTTCGGTCGCCTGGTCGTTCGTTTGGGTTTTAGGCCCGTTTCCCTGTTTTGGAGATTTTATAACTTGAAAAGTTGACTTTGGTCAACCTTTTTGGAAGACGTGCTCAGATGAAAATTCTGACAGCTAGGTTAGCTTCGGAAGATCGATTTTGGTCTAGAACGACCCTTTGTTCACTTCCCGAGGCTTTAGATAGCAATTGTGGAATCTGGCTCAAATGATACTGGGTGTGGGACCCACTTTTCGTCGAAGCGAGCTCCAAATGGAAATTCCGCCTTCACCATTGAGTCCGAAATATCATTTCCAATCAGATTCCATATAAGGTTTGTATTTTTCCGACTCCGAACGAGTCCGAAACATCGAAATTTAAGTTTGGAGGGTTGTAAAATTTTGACGCGGCGGTGACGTGGCAGAGCCACGTGACGACACGTGGCAGAGGTGGAAATTTCCAGATTTTTAAGAACGAATTTCGTCCAAATTTTTGTTCAACTTCAAATTGAGATTGCTCCTTCATTTTTAATCCAAATTAAGTGATTCAAAAGGCAAACTTCAAGAGAATTTCGAGGGGAATCTAGCGGTGATCTCGAAAACGCGAGGGGAGGCTTCGTTGAGGTAAGAAATCAATTTTTAGCCACTGCCAGTGTGATTTTCGGATGTTTTGTTGTTGAATTTTTGAAATGTGAGATCTTGATCATCGTAAGTCCGTTTTGAGTCATTCTTGTGGCTAACTTGTAGAGTTTTTCGCAAGGATCGTCGTGGTATAATCTGTTTGGGTTGAAAGGGTCTCGTTTTTCCGGAAATTGATGATGAAAGGGCTGTCCTTTTTAATTATTGTGGCTGATTTGCGGTGTTGTGGGCATCTGTTTGTGCTAAAATTTTGGGATATTAGTTTAGTAAGGTAGTTGGGACGTTTCCACGGATTCGATTTTGAGATTCTAAGTGTGGGCCCCACAATCCCGTTTTAGACCCGATTTTGGGTCCGTCTCCGAAAAATATAATTTTAGTGTCAATATATTCGTAATGACGAGGTGATTAACCTTTTGTTAGTGGGGAAGCATTTGGAGACCGTTCGGAGAGGAAAAGATCCGGTACCGTGAGTTGGAGCACGCGTGATCGGCTTTCAGGTAGGCTATGGTTTTCTCTCGTGAGATTGAGCATGTTTAGGCAATTGTTTATTGATTTGCTTGAGTATGGAGGGGTTCGGGTGTCGAGCATGCTAAATTTCTATAATTCCTGCCTTAGACCTTATTTCGGGAAAGTGTTGGATTATGACAGCATGTCTCTTGATATTATTGAATAGCCATATCTGGTGGTGTATATGATAATATTGATTTGAAGTATGTTTGGCCTTAGTCTAGGCTTAGACTAGTGTTGCCATAGACTTGCGAGATTTCGGATGTCGTTGGGCAGTAGAACTTTTTCCGACGTCGTTTCGGACGGTTAGCTCCTTGTAGACTGATATAGCAGACTTGAGTCTGATAGTCGGTAACTCAGCTTATGACCTTGTATCCATAATGCCCTGCTTTTATATCGGCTACAAATACCCGGTTAAAGTCCGTGGTCTAGCTTACTCATTATTGGATACTTCCTCGGCGATTTGGGGTATATGAGGGTCGGACTAAAAGGATTATTTATGGTAATCGGTTTGGTGATATTTCCCGCGACGGATGGTTGGATATTGATTCTTAGCTACAGTACCCGGTTAGAGTCCGTGGTCCAGCTTACTTATTCCAGGTTTAGCTACAGTACCCGGTTCGAGTCCGTGGTCCAGCTTACCTGTGATCTGGTTTCAGCTACAGTACCCGGTTAGAGTCCGTGGTCCAGCTCATTTATGTCCAGGCTTAGCTACAGTACCCGGTTCGAGTCCGTGGTCCAGCTTACCTGTGATCTGGTTTCAGCTACAGTACCCGGTTAGAGTCCGTGGTCCAGCTCATTTATGTCCAGGCTTAGCTACAGTACCCGGTTCGAGTCCGTGGTCCAGCTTACCTGTGATCTGGTTTCAGCTACAGTACCCGGTTAGAGTCCGTGGTCCAGCTCATTTATGTCCAGGCTTAGCTACAGTACCCGGTTCGAGTCCGTGGTCCAGCTTACCTGTGATCTGGTTTCAGCTACAGTACCCGGTTAGAGTCCGTGGTCCAGCTCATTTATGTCCAGGCTTAGCTACAGTACCCGGTTCGAGTCCGTGGTCCAGCTTACCTGTGATCTGGTTTCAGCTACAGTACCCGGTTAGAGTCCGTGGTCCAGCTCATTTATGTCCAGGCTTAGCTACAGTACCCGGTTCGAGTCCGTGGTCCAGCTTACCTGTGATCTGGTTTCAGCTACAGTACCCGGTTAGAGTCCGTGGTCCAGCTCATTTATGTCCAGGCTTAGCTACAGTACCCGGTTCGAGTCCGTGGTCCAGCTTACCTGTGATCTGGTTTCAGCTACAGTACCCGGTTAGAGTCCGTGGTCCAGCTCATTTATGTCCAGGCTTAGCTACAGTACCCGGTTCGAGTCCGTGGTCCAGCTTACCTGTGATCTGGTTTTAGCTACAGCACCCGGTTAGAGTCCGTGGTCCAGCTCACTTATGTCCAGGCTTAGCTACAGTACCCGGTTCGAGTCCGTGGTCCAGCTTACCTGTGATCTGATTTCAGCTACAGCACCCGGTTCGAGTCCGTGGTCCAGCCCACCCGTGCCCGACCTTTGGCTACAGCACCCGGTTCGAGTCCGTGGTCCAGCCCATATAGGTTGACTCATTAGCTATAGTACCCGGTTCGAGTCCGTGGTCCAGCTTGCACGTGGTGTATTCCCAATTCCTCACTAAAGCTTCAGTTTAGTCTTGATTACTCTCATCTGTAGGTTGAGGTTTTGGAGGTTGGAGAGATTCCGGTTAAAGTCCGGGACGTAATGAGATCTTGGAATATGATTGGGAATGGTTCAGTTACAAGTCCGGAAATTGGTAATATTGTGATAGACCTTCTAGCTCCATTATTTTACTTCAACTGTCAGTCCATCTGCCGGGCTTATGGGGGTCCGTGCAGGTGGTTTCTTTTATTGTGCACGAGCGTACCCGTCGGGTTTATGGGAGCCCGGCGGAGTTAGTTAGATTGCTTGTCTTTGTTGCCTGTACGCTCGTGTACATACCCCCCATTTACTACTCTTTGCACTTGATGTGACCCTTTATTTGCATTTCAGTTTACTTTTGCTTATCTTGCTCAGTCGGCCGATGATGCCTACTGGGTACCTGTTGTTTTGGTACTCATGCTACGCTCTGCATCTATTTTGTGATGCAGGTCCGAGCACTAGTAGCCAGCGTTGATCGAGCTTGGAGTAGACTTATCTGGAGACGGGGGTGAGCACACGGCGTTCTGTACTATTTCGGTCTCCATCTGTATATATAGACTTGTCTTCTTCCCTTCGAGACAGTCCAGTCTCTGTTGTCCAGTTTTGGGACTTGTACTCATTTTGTAGTAGCTCTGTACTAGTGACTTCCAGGTTCTGGGAGGGATCTTTATTTGTATATAAGTTTTTGGTTTGCGTCCGCCTGTTTATATTGTTATTTGCCTACTCTTGTTTGATTTCTACCCTCAGACCCATTACTTGTTGTTCCGGGTTACGGGTTGGCTTACCTACTGGTGGGTTATAGTAGGTGCCATCATGACTTGATAAATCGGGTCGTGACAGACCTAAAGATAAGAGGAACTAAATACGCATATAACTCAAACATACTAACACGTTAGGACTGTACACTCAATATACTAACGTAAACTTACTCAATCTAGGTAACAAATATTATTTTATTACTATTAGAAGCGTTAATATATGGTAGGGATACTAGATTTATATTACTAGTAGGTACTTATTATAAGAGTTGGATATGATTATGAAAGCATAAGTATTATTGATACAATGTGTGATATTTATACATGTACAAGTATAGAAGAGAAAGGAGTTTGTAGAGCATAAGAGACCTAAAGATAAGAGGAACGACGCGCATATAACTCAAACATACTAACGTATTAGGATTGTACACTCAATAAGATACTATGATTTTTCATCCTTATCCTTATCATGCCCCCTCAACATTGGTTCAATTTACTTGAGACCAATGTTGCTAACAAAGTTGACAAAGGACCTTCTGAGAAGTGCTTTAGTTGATGCATCTACTAAACCTCCAGTTGGAATGTGATGAACTTAAGTTTTTCTAGTTTCCTCTTGGTCACAGACAATATGAAAATCAATTGCGATATGTTTCATTTGACTGTGAAAGACTGAATTACGACACGGATAAGTGACATCAATGTTATCGCAATAAATCTTAGGAGGACAAATCAGTTTGACCTGAAGTTCTTGTAGTAGGTTGGTTAGCTAGTTTCACTCAGCTACAACACTTGATACAAACTTGTATTTTGCTTCTGTGGAAGATTTGGCAATAGTGCATTGCTTGTTGGAACTCTAACTGATTGGATTCTTTTCAAGAAAATTAATACAGGCTGAAGTGGAGTATCTAGTATCGAGAATACCACCTCAATCTACATATGAGTAGGCAAGTAACTGAGAAGAGTTACATTGTTTGAAGTGAAGGCCATATGTTAAGAGAAATTCCATGATTTCAGTATACCATACTCGTGGTGTCTGGCAAAGTCCATTGATAGATTTTTGTAGATTACACACATGAATTGAAAATCGAAAATCTACAAAATCAGGTGGTTGTTGCATAAAACAACATCATGAAGAGTATCTTCTAAGAAGGCATTGTTTATGTCAAGTTGACGCAGTAGCCATTTAAGAGACACAGTTAGGGACGAGATAAGGTTAGCAGTTGTCATTTTAATAACTAGACTAAAGGTGGAATGAAAGTCAATTTCAGGACGTTGATGAAATTCTTTTTCCACTAATCTAGCTTTATAATGCTTTATGGATCCATCATGTTTATGTTTGACATGGAACACTCATTTATACCCAACTACATTTGGAGAGGAAGTAGATGGAACCAATGTCCAAGTTTTATTTTTAAGTAACGCTATGTGTTCTTCCGTCATTACAGCCTTCCATTCAGGTTATTTGGATGTTTGACTGAAGGTATTTGGGGTAAGTAAAAGGTGTATTACGGTTGAGGTTTCAAGGTAATCAAAACCCACTTTGGGTTTGAAAATATGATTTTGAGACCTGGTGACCATTCAATTTGATGGTGATTCACGAGTTGGTTGTGGAGATGCATATGGACTTCTAGGCACAATCTGAGCTCGAAAACAAGCCAAAATAGATCACACAATATGCAACAAAAACCCCATTAAAGAGATGGGAGAGATCCTTTGGGACAAGAATTTACCTACAATACTAGCTCACAACGCTAACTCGAAGGTCCCAATACGAAGCTCTAACAATTCCCAGCAAATAGAGACAAAAATCAGCTCAATCAAAGCGCGCAAGACCAAGAAATCAACTTTACTCAATAGACATATGATTAAATTTTTGGGACTAGTCTTATTTAAAAGACCAGTCAAATAACTTCCGTGAACAAGGGCTCATGCTCGCAAACACAATGGTCAACATGGTCAGGTCAACCGCGACTCTTCTTCGCGAATGCGAGAGCCTATCTGCCAACGTGAAGGGTCAAAACCCCACCACTCCGTGAATGCAGAATTGAGCCTGCGAATGCGAAAAACAAAAGCATGGTGCACCAGCAAAGGTTGTACCAGCCAAGTTGGACATGGCAAAATGCCTCGACGGAGCTTAAGATTCTTTCGAAACCCTGTGCACGCAAACAACTACGCTACCCCACCAAGTCCGACATTCGAGACTCAACGGAGATGTGGAAACTTCCAACGGAGTTCGTCTCGACAAAAAGTGTGTCACATACCCAAACTTCATAATTTTAAGCCAAAATTCACGAAGTAGCTCTGAATGAGCCTGAAAGCCTCGGGTTCGCACCAAAAGTCCTTATACACTAAACTCGACATTTCCAAGCTAACAGAACCGTCAAAATTGAATTATGAGGCCAACTACCTAAAGTATTGACCGAAGTCAACCGTTCAAGCTTCAAAAGCTCCAAAACACGAAAATTGCATAAAAACCATGTTATGTCGTAATTTTACTAACCTTTAGAAAATCACTTTTGAAATGTTCTAAGTATAAAACAATTTGAGAAAATACTTAGAAAAGAGTCGCCACTTAATTTTTTTTAAAGAAATTAAGAAAATTTATAATTTTCAAAGATTTAAACAGAAAAAATCATTTGAAAATACCAAAGGGGGTTCGGGGTTCAATCTACACTTCGAGAAGAGTTTAAGCATTCGAAGTGCCCGCTAACATGCGGTTGACCTGCGACTTGACTAAAATATATTTTATGACTGCTTTTTTTAGAAAGGTGATTTAACATAAGAAGAATAACTTACAATATTTGGTTAACTTTTTTAAAAAATAATAATAATAAATAAATGACACATTTTATTTTATTTTATTTTTAGAAAAAAGGGGTTCAAACTGAAATATTTGACTTGAAACATAAGTGATTAGAATATTAATAAAACTAGATTAATTAGAATTCATTTTAAAATAACTTGAACCAATTTAATACATTAAAGCATGAAAATCATTTTAAATTAATTGAAGAATAAAAGTTTTGACTAACCTTCTTGAGAAAATGACTAAGTAAGTATTTGTAATAATATTTTACATTATTAGATTAACTTTGAAAAAATAGTTAAATAAAGAGCAATTTTCATTTTTTAAGAAAATGGGATCTTAATTGAAATATTTGAATTATAGACAAGTAATTAGAATTTTAACGAAACAAAATGAGTTGGTTTTTTATTTGAGTCATTTTTGGTTTATGAAAAACTATTTTAAACTAATAAAAAAAAGGAAAGTTTTGACTGAAGATTATAAATGAAAATACAAAAATTGATAAAATGAGATTTGTTAGAAACAAAACAACACAGAGAAATAGCTCGTCTTTTGGGGGATCCAACTAAGTTGATTTACGATTATAAAGTTAGAGTTAAACAACAAACAATAAATAATCACAATTAAATAATTAGCGAGTAAGGGAGAAATTTGAATTTGGGCCCTTTTTTGGGCCAATTTCGTTGTTGTTTTTGGAGTTTAACAACTCCCATTTTTGGTATACAGCTGATGTATATCAGTGTATATCGGCATGTATATCAGCCATTTTCATGTATTTCTTGCTTCCAAACACCTGTATTTCACTCCAGCCCTGTATTTTCGCATTTTTGGCCTATGATTCGCTGCACTGGACATGTATACCAGTATACATTTATTGTATGCAGGTTGTTCACAGCCTGCTTTTGCCACCCGAACAACTAGTTTTTTTTTTAACTTCCAGCCCTTTGTACACCTGCTCGTCAGTGTCTTTTTTTTATGCCGATCAGTTTGAAGGGGGATAGACTTGGAGAAATGAGTTTTGGGCCTTTACAACCCATTCGGAATGCAAAGGGAAGAAGGATGGAGTCCGAGATGAACTCGAGTTGATATCACATGTATCAAAATAAGGGGAAAAGATTAGGATCCATCTATGACACAAAAATACAAGCATTAACTAATTATTCTAGCATTTTATAAACTCAAACAAAAGACAAAATTGAAATAAAAGAAGTAATATTTTTTTACTCCCACTGTAAAGAAGATAAAGGAAATACTTAGTACCACCCTAAGTTACTTGACCTCATAATCAAACATATTTGGACTAGAACAAATAATATTCAAAGATACATAACTTTGATCCAAAAAAAAATCTTAGCAGTAGCCATGTTAAAAGCTTGACAAACTTTGAGGCATAATTTCCAAGGAAAAATAATTTAACTCAAATAAACTGGATAAAATTCATATTGGGCTATATCTCAAGGAGAAGACAATGAAAAACCAAAGTTCATATCACAAAGCCAATGCAAATCAAGATATTGCTAATCTGTAAATCAAGAACAAACTATGACTTCAACATGTCAATTTAGCGGCAAAACTATGAGAAACACCATTCATTATCAATTCTTGATAAACTAAACTCAACATGAAGCTAGTAAGAATTCATATTAAAATCAATAGCGGAACGTTGGTCTAAAGCAAGCCGAGAAAATACATGAAACAAATTGAAATGACATACAGTGAACAAGACACCATGGCTTCACTGTGTGGATGAGTGAATACATCCCAAATTCAGGCCAATATTCGTCACTTGGCAGACACCATGAAAAGAAAGATAAGACAGTAACTACAACTCACATGACTTACTAGCAAGATGATTGAAAACCTCCTTATTTTCGGATCGAAAAAAAAAACAAGACAACTGGATTTAGCAATTCGGATTCAAATTAGCAGAGAATGATACTATAAGGAAGTCACCAAGACTTCAAGCAAAGAAAACAAAGAAACATTCGAATAGTAGACAAGGATACTACAATGAATCGCAACACTCGCAAATACCAACAATTAAACATCTCACAATGATCAACAAGTAGACAGTTCTCACATCAGTTTAGCAGAAAGATCACATAATCAGACCATAAAACTAAACTACTGTTGATTCACGACAAAGAGACTAAAATCATAAAAGGAGTGTTACCTTTTCGGGGGCAGCGATACTAGGATTAATACAAGCTTAAGAACAACTTCAACACCGACTTCAAACCAAAATATCCAAATCAATCTTAGCCGAAGACCCTTTTAGAACCTAGAACTAAAAATGCATTCAAAATTTCTTAAGCGTAAAAGTCAATTGTTCAAGAAATTTTTTCTCCCCCTTAACACTGAAAGAGCAAGGATATTTATAGGCTGAATTGAGGGGGAAACGGGCAGAAAATATGGATCAGAATGAAATTCAAAATTTGAAATCTGAAATCTTGAAGAGATAAGAAATAAAGCTGTCCATTGCACCATTTTTCAATGGAAAATAAGGGAGAGGGGAAGAGGAGGACGCGATTTGCTGCAGGATTTTCGGTCTGAGCGACTGTGGATGTTGACGTTTACTTGCTTTCTGGGTTTCGTCTGAAGAAAAAGAAGAAAAATGCATACAGGGGTTTGACATTTGGTACCCGTTTGTATTGTTGGTGTGGGTATTGAGATGGGTTGTTTTGGTATGCTGTATGTATTTGCTGGAATTGAGTTGGTGGGCTGCTAATGGGATTTGGGCCGGCTGGAAGGTTGCTGAAAAGGATTGGGAATGGGCTGAAAAATGGTCCAAGAAGTGGGTTAAAAAGATAGTTGGATTTGAAAATGGGAAATGGCCACATGAATTGCAATTATGGCCAATGGAAATTAAGAAGTTAGCCAAATTGAGTTTAACTTAGGAAATTTGACTAAAATTTAATTAGGATGAATTAATATTAATTAATTAACGAGCTTCTTAATTTTGACGAAATATAATTATTAACTTAATTACAAACTAATTAACTCGAAATTATAACTATAACTTAAGGTAAATTAATAAAATATTCAACTAAAAAATGTAAAATCTTTTGTGATGATTTTTTGAATATTAATAAAATAACGTGATTGTAGAAATATACGTATTCATTATTTTAAAATTATTACAAAAGACAAAATTACTTTTAAAAATAACTTGCAAGCATTTTGAATTTCATAAGACTCAAAACTACAACCATCACTAATAAACATATAAAATAAAAATCTTTTTGAGATGATTTTTTGAATGTAAAATACATTAATTGTACACATAATTATATAAAACATATATATTATTTACAAAGTGACGAAACTATTTAAAATGACTTGCAAACTATATTTATTTTATTTTATTTTATTATTTTTTTAAAAAATTTTATAAAACTAATTATTTTAAATCGTTTAAAATTGAAGAATCTCAAAATGATTAATTTATATTGTGGAGGGTCAAAATTGGGTGTCAACAGCTGTCCCTCGTTTGACTTGGATTGATGAAAGAAATTCGAGGCAAATGAAATTGACGAATCCAATTTTGATCGACCACATCTTCATCTATTAGACCAGGAATTTTGGTATGGATTTTAGGAACTATGTCCGGACCCCGGAAGTGGGTTTCCTACATATCTCAAGTTATATAAGAATTCAGGCCACTTGTAGTTCTATATGCTTGATTTGACGCACAATTTTGAAAAAATTCAAAAGTCATCCCAATATTGAATTATAAAGAGACCGAAATGCTCGAGAATAAGATTTGAGAGAGGATGTCAGAATACAGCCGAGTTTTCAACATCGACCCTAGAAGAGTGACAAGTAAGTCGAGTATCAAAAGGAGGCTTGCAACCTCTTAGCCATGAATGTGGCGCGCTTCACACCCATAATTAAGAACTTACACGGACATAATTTCCAAATCTCTTGGTGTACTGTCACTCAGATTGGAAAGTTGCTTCCGGAGGAAACAAAAAATTTTCGAATGTGAAACTGAAACCGACAAACTCAAAGATAAACCCACATGCCTTCTGATAGGGGTGTGGTTTGATTGTGGTGGAAGTCGCTCCTCAGTTCCCGTCCTAAGAGTTTTGTACTCCTCTTTGGACTATGTCCCAGTTCGCTGCTAAGAAAAAAGTTCCACGTTGTGCTGCATCCTTTTTGTTGTCGTCCGCACCTTTTCACCATTTTCACCCTTAATTACTCTCTTCTTGGCATTTGAATATGATGGCCCTCTCGGCAATTCGAATATGCAATGCCCTTCTCGATATTTGTACAGGATGGCCCTCCCGGTAATATGAATATGAATGGCCCTCTCGGCAATTTAAATATGTGATGGCCCTCTTGGCCTTTATGAATATGCAATGGCCCTCTTGGCAATTTGATATGCGATGGCCCTCTCGGCATTTTGAATATGTTATGGCCCTCTTGGCAATTTGAATATGAATGGCCTTCTCGGCAATTTGAATATGAATGGCCCTCTTGGCAGTTTAAATATGAATGGCCTTCTCGGCAATTCGAATATGAATGGTCCTCTTGGCAGTTTGAATATGAATGACCCTCTCGGCAATTTGAATATGCGATGGCCCTCTTGGCCTTTGAATATGAATGACCTTCTTGGCAATTTGAATATGAATGGCCTTCTCGGCAATTTGAATATGAATGGCCCTCTTGGCAGTTTGAATATGAATGGCCCTCTTGGCAGTTTGAATATGAATGGCCCTCTCGGCAATTTGAATATGAATGGCCCTCTTGGCAGTTTGAATATGAATGGTCTTCTCGGCAATTCGAATGTGAATGGCCTTCTCGGCAATTCGAATATGAATGGCCCTCTTGGCAATTAGAATATGCATGTCCCTCTCGGCAATTTGAATATGCGATGGCCCTCTTGGCCTTTGAATATGAATGCCCATCTTGGCAATTTAATATGCGATGTCCCTCTCGGCAATATGAATATGAATTTGACTATGAACGTCGTCTTTCATCCATATTTGATATGATGATAGGTACTTTTTTATCATAACATCATTTCCATCGGTATCACACAACTAATTGATATTTACTGGATATGTTCTCCTGAACTAGTTGGTTGATAAATGTAGCTCCTTTGCTGATCTTATTATACCCTGCATCCACAAAAATATGTTAGTTTTGGAACACTGATCTGTGTTGAAGTCACCTTGCTCCTGGTCCCGTTATCTTCGAAACTTTGTCTGGTAAATCCAATGAATCGCAGTAGACAAAAGAAAGAAAGAAAGAAAAAAAAATCATATTTAGATTAAAACATTTGCTAGCCATGAAGTTTTGAAAAATAGTTTTAAAGAAAATATCTGCCAATTAACTGTCACGATATGCACGACACGAACAAAACCATTTGTCTCAGATTTCGACATGATAGGTAGCTTGCTGGTGACTAAAAACCCTTTAAGAACACGTCAATTTGAGGCAATTGAAGTTGACTTCGAAGGTCCGAGTATCCTTAATGGAATTTTTGAGGTCCTTCTCAAAAATTCTGTCCCAGTTAGATGTTTCAAAAATAAATCAGATGATGATCACGGGAGTCTTGAATTTGAGATCTCCTCAAAATTATTCCCAATTGCACATTTCGATATGATCCTTGCCTCTTGTTTGTAAGAAATGACTCTGCTTGTAGAATTTTTGAGGTCCTCTCAAAAATTCTGTCCCAGTTTTCATTATGAGGGGAAATGGAAATCTTATTGGGAATATGACCGAACCCTAATGGCGCCTACGTATCCTGTTGAGGCAGGAATCAGGTCAAACGTAGTTCCCATCTCGAAAATTGACAAAATAGAAAAAAAATTTAATAAGGAAACGACCGAGGCCGACATAGACCGCCTACGTATCTCATTCTTGAGAATTCAAGTCGAACGTAGTTCAAGTACAAGGGGAATGTTTCAAAACATAAATACAACAATGATTACAAACAAACTGCAATTACAAGGAAAATAAAGGAAAAAAGTATCATCCTTCAAATGTAATATCTTTTGACGGCATCTAAACTGATAGCTTTTCACCACACCTGACCGTCCATCTCTGCTAGAACCAAAGCTCCTCTTGATAGTACTTTGTGGACGACATACGGTCCTTGCCAGTTAGGTGCAAACTTCCCTTTGTATTCGTCTTGATGAGGGAAAATGCGTTTCAACACCAATTGGCCTACCTCAAATGTTCGAACTCTTACTTTCTTGTTGAAAGCGCGAGTCATTCTCTGTTGATACAACTGGCCATGACAAACAGCACTCATTCTTTTCTCATCAATCAATGTCAATTGCTCATATCGGTCACGAATCCATTCGGCATCGCTCAATCCAGCTTCCTGAATAATCCTTAAAGATGGTATCTCAACCTCAGCTGGTATCACTGCTTCTGTTCCGTATACCAATAGATAAGGAGTTGCTCCAGTTGAGGTTCGAATTGTGGTGCGATAACCTAGCAAAGCATAAGGCAAATTTTCATGCCAACATTTGTAGTTGTCAATCATCTTTCTCAGTATCCTCTTGATGTCCTTATTAGCAGCTTCCACAGCTCCATTCATCTGAGGGCGATATGCAGTTGAATTACGGTGGGTAATTTTGAATTGTTCACATATCTCTTTCATTAAGTGACTATTTAGATTTGCTTCATTGTCTGTGATGATAGACTCTGGAACTCGAAAACGACATATCAAATTGTTGCGAACAAAATCGGCCACAACTTTCTTTGTTACAGCTTTGTAGGAAGCAGCTTCGACCCACTTTGTGAAGTAATCAATGGCGACCAAAATGAACCTATGACCATTGGAGGCCGCAGGCTCAATCGGTCCAATAACATCCATGCCTCAGGCTGTAAATGGCCAAGGGGAACTCATCGCATTGAGCTCGTGGGGTGGTACTTTGATCAAATCTCCGTGTACCTGGCATTTATGACATTTTTGGACAAATCGACCACAATCATTTTCCATAGTCATCCAGAAGTATCCCGCCCTTAAGATTTTTTTTGCTAATATAAGCCCATTCATGTGCGTCCCACACACTCCAGCGTGCACTTCTTCAAGCAATTTTGTGGCTTCTACAACATCCACACATCTCAGTAATCCCAGATCGGGTGTCCTCTTATAAAGAACCTCTCCATTCAAACAGAAGTTATTTGCCATTCTTCGGATTATTTTCTTCTGAATACTTGTTGTCTTTTCCGGATATTCGCCAGTCTCTAAGTACTTTTTCACATAGATATACCATGGATTCCCATCCTATTCTGCTTCCACATGTGAACAATGTGCTGGTTGTTCTTTTAAAACTATCTCAATTGGATCGATATAACTCTTTTCTGGATGTTGTATCATGGACGATATGGTTGCAAGGGCGTCAGCAAGCTCGTTCTGTATTTTCGGTGTGTGTTTGAACTCAGTCTTCCTAAATCTTTTGCATAATCTCTTTACTAATTGTACGTATGGTAAGATTTTAAGATTCTTCACCGCCCATTCTCCTTGAACTTGATGAATCAACAAGTCTGAATCACCAATTATCAGTAATGCTTGAACATTCATGTCAAGAGCCATTCTAATGCCAAGAATACATGCTTCATACTCAGCCATGTTATTAGTGCATCGGAATCTAAGCTTTGTTGTTGCTGGATAATGTTGCCCCGATTCAGATATCAACACTGCTCCAATTCCTGATCCTATAGAGTTTACTGCTCCATCAAAGAACATTCTCCACCCAGGATATGATTCTCATATGTCTTCCCCTACAAACAATACTTCTTCATCAGGGAAATATGTTCTAAGTGGTTCATATCCTTCATCCACTGGGTTTTCCGCAAGGTGATCTGCTAAAGTTTGCCCCTTGATTGCTTTCTGAGTCATGTACACAATATCGAACTCACTCAACAATATTTGCCATTTTGCTAGCTTTCCTGTGGGCATTGCTTTCTGAAATATATACTTGAGCGGGTCCATCCTTGAAATGAGATGTGTTGTATAAGCCGACAAATAATGTCCCAATTTCTGAGCAACCCAAGTCAAAGCACAACAAGTTCTCTCTAAAAGGGTGTAACGAGCCTCATAAGATGTGAACTTCTTGCTCAAATAGCATATAGCTCTCTCCTTTCTTCCGGTCTCATCGTGTTGTCCAAACACACACCCGAATGCATTGTCTGAGACGGATAAATACAATAGCAAAGGACTGCCTGCACGTGGTGGCACCAACACTGGTGGATTCGAAAGGTAACTCTTGATGGTGTCAAAAGCTTTCTGACATTCTTCGGTCCATTTGGTTGGCGCATCTTTTCGTAGTAACTTGAATATGGGCTCACATATCACTGTTGATTGAGCTATGAATCGACTAATGTAATTTAGTCTCCCCAGAAAACTCATTACTTCCTTCTTAGTTTTTGGAGGAGGTAAGTCTTGAATTGCCTTGATTTTGGAAGGATCAAGCTCGATACCTCTTCTGCTAACTATGAATCCGAGTAACTTCCCTGCAGGTACTCCAAATGCACATTTGGCTGGGTTCAACTTCAAATCATACCTACGTAACCTGTTAAAGAACTTTTCCAAGTGTGTCAGGTGATCCGAACTCTCGCGGGATTTTATGATGACATCGTCCACATACACCTCAATTTCTTTGTGGATCATATCATGGAAAATGGTGGTCATAGCTCTCATGTAAGTGGCTCCAACATTCTTAAGGCCGAACGGCATCACTCGATAATGGTAGACTCCCCAAGGTGTGATGAAAGCTGTTTTTTCTGCATCTTCTTCATCTATTAGAATCTGGTGGTATCCCGCAAAACAATCTACAAAAGATTACAGCTCATGCTTAGCACAATTATCGATGAGTATGTGGATATTCGGCAAAGGGAAATTATCTTTCGGACTTGCTTTGTTGAGATCTCGATAATCCACGCATATCCTGATTTTTCCATCTTTGTTCGCCACTGGAACAATGTTAGCCAGCCAAGTGAGATACTTGGTCACTTCAACGACTTTTGATTCGATCTGCTTCATGACTTCCTCTTTTATCCTTAAACTCAGATCGGGCTTGAACTTTCTGGTTTTCTGCTTTACTGGACAGTACTCTGAATTGATAGGCAGCTTATGGGAAACAATATCAGTGCTTAATCCTGGCATATCATCATAAGACCAGGCAAACACATTGATGTATTGTCTGAGCAGCTTGACCAATTCTTCTCTTTCTGTTGCTGCCAAATGAACACTGACTCGAGTTTCTCTGATCGACTCGTCATCTCCCAAGTTTACAGTCTCTGTTTCATCCAGGTTGGGCGTTTTATCGTCTTCAAGTTGCCTCAAGTCCTCGATAAGGTGTTCAGGCATCATAGTTTCCTCATCATATTCTTCACATTCATTTTCATCGACCTTACTTAGTTCGCCGTGTTCGTGACATGTCATGACATTGGGAGGTTTAGATTCATTTTTACTGAAAAGAACAACAAATCAACCATGTTAGATAGAAAGAGTTTAAATGTATTTGTTGCAGAAGAATTCGCAATGACAAGATAATCAATTTAAAATAAACGAGGCTTTCATTGGAATTTTAAAAAGTCGTACAAACTTTGGTCATGACTCATGAGTCATTTCCTTTTTAAACATTACAATGAAAAATAAAGCGACATAAATGGTGGTTTCGCGCCTCGTCCGAACAACACCGATTTTCAAAAATAAAACTTCAAATCTTGTTTTTGTCTACCAAGCCATTCGATGGATCATAAGTGGAGTGGCCATCCAATTCTGCAGCGTCTCTTCAGGTCCGGCATCACGGATGGTAGGTGTTGTTGTGCATTTTGCCGAGATCACAGCACAAACTTCTTCGTCAAACAATCTTCCCATCCCTTCCACTAGACCATCAATCTCAGGTTCTAAAGCTTTAGCAACAAATGACTGGTACAACGCTGGAATAGGCTTCGGTATATGACAGTCATGTTTCTTTCTTGTTTCTGCTTCAAACAATTCTTCTTCTGTTGAGGCATAACCGATACCGAATCGGAAATTTTGAAGTGGTATAGGAAGAGGTTCTGATATGCCATCCAAATTCTTGCCTAACCCACGCCCAGGTTCAAAACCACTTCTCAGCATAGTTGCAGCTAACATTTTATACACCTGCGGCATTGGTACTTGCAGTGTCGTGTCTTCAAAAGCAGCATTCATTATCTCCACCATGTAAAAGTCAGTACACTGAGAAGGCTCTTCAATAACTGGAATGGAGAAGCCAGGGTAACTATGATTATTTCCTTCACCATGGATGACAATTTCATGGTCCTCCCAGATGAACTTCAAAAGCTGATGCAATGTGGATGGAACTGCTCCAACAGCATAGATCCATGGTCTTCCTAGCAATAAGTTGTAACTTGTAGATATACCCATCACCTGGAATTCAGTAACAAATTTTGCAGGCCCCATTTGGATACACAAGTCTATTTCCCCCATAGTCTCTCTTTGCGAACCATCAAACGCCCTTACATTCATGCGGCTTTGACGGATTTTCCCTACATCATAATTTAGCTGAGTAAGGGTTGATAATGGGCAGATATTGAGTCCTGAGCCATTATCAATCAATACTCGCGCTACAAACTTGCCCCTGCAATTGACGGTGATATACAAGGCACGGTTATGCATAACCCATTCGAGTGGCAACTCTTCTTCTCGGAAAGAGATTTGATGACTCCCAATGACATGACTTACCATGGTGGCCAGATTCTCACCACTTGTTCCCGTCGGCACATATGCTTCATCAAGTACCTTCAATAGTGCTTTTCGATGGTACTCAGAACTCATTAATAGAGCCCAAATGGAAATTTGAGCGGGAGTCTTCTCCAAATGTTTGACAATGGAATACTCCTTAGGCTGCATTCTTCGCCAAAACTCTTCAGCATCACCCTCTGTGATCGGCCTTTTTTTATTCTCCTTTCTCCGTGTCTCCTGAGTTAGTTTTTCTGGAATATAGCACCTTCCAGAACGTGTCATCCCTTGTGCGGTGGCCGCCTGGACAACAAACTTTTTTTCGGACTGTTCATTGCTTCTTTCCTTCACCAAAGCAAATGCCTGATGAGGTGCAGTTATTACAACAAACTTTGGACGGGCCTTTATGGTCAATGAGGCCACTGTTGGTATAAGTGAGTTGACAGCTGCTTCACTGATAGTCCCGTTAGCAAGCCAATCTTCGTCTCTTTCGATCATGTTGATGGTGGCTCCTCCATGATTCGGCAATGGGTTAAGGTTTACATTGGGGGCAGGGGCTTGGAGAGTGATGACCATGTTATCGATCAAGTCTTGAATCTTATGTTTCAGATTGATACATCTTTCTGTATCATGTCATGCCCCTCCAGAATGGTACGCACAACGTTGATCTGCTCGGAAGAACTTTGTTGTGGGATTAATTGCCCTTGCGTCTACTGGTTGGATCAATCATGCCGCTCTTAGACACTCAAAGAGTTGGGTACGTGTTTCTGCCAAAGGAGTGAAAACTCTGGGAGGCTTTCTTTTGAGGTTAGGACGGGGTAGATTGTTGGCATTTGGGTTGTTTTGTCCGGGATTTTGGTAGACTAGTGCATTGGCTTGGTGATTTGGTAGTGTATTTTGGTAGGTTAGTGGTTGATTTTGGTAGATGGGCGGTGGTGCTTGGTAGTTCTGTTGTGCATAGTAGATTGGGATTGGAGCTTATGGAGATGGTGGGTAGATATTTGAGGTGGGGAATCGGTTGGAGTTTCCAATGACAGAACCAGACCCAAAATACCTTTGCGGCCTTGGTCTCGGGCTAAAAGATACAGCAGACGTCCTCTTTCTTTTTCCTAGTGAATTCTGTGGTTATGGATGGTGAGGATTTGTTGGCGGCCTGCAAGGCAGTGAGACTTGTAACCTTTCCAGACTTGAGGCCATCTTCTATGGCTTCTCCCATTCTGATCAACTCCGAAAACTTCTGTCCCATCATAGGCAACATCCTTTCATAATACTCAGGCTCCTGAGCTCGAATAAAAGCAGAGGTTATTTTGCTTTCAGTCATCACAGGTTGTACCTTTGCAGCTTCTTTCCTCCAGCGACACGCATATTCACGATAGTCCTCCGTGTTCTTTTGCTTGATTTTTTCCAAATAATATCTGTCAGGGACAGCTTCGACATTAAACTGGAATCTCTCCAAGAAATCTTTGGCCAGAGCCCCCCATGTAGACCACTGACGGAGTTCTTGAGATGTGAATCATTCTAACGCCTCCCCGCTGAGGCTTCGACTAAACAACCTCATAATCAATGCATCATTTTTCCCGATGCCCACAAGTTTATCACAATAAGCTCGTAGATGAGTCATAGGGTTCCCAATACCATTGAAGGTTTCAAATTTTGGAATTTTGTAACCTTCGGGTATTTCCAAGTCAGGGTGAATGCAAAGGTCCTCATACTCAAGTCCTGTTATCTTCCTCGAAGATTGGACACTTTTTACTGCCTCGGAGATGGCATCCTTCATAATATTCATTTCTTGTTCACGTTTTTCTTCTCTCAACCTCCACTCCTTCTCTATTTCTTTATACTGATCCAGCTCCGGTTGAACGGGAAAGCTAGGTTATGGTTCAGGGATTGTATAGGCTGGTGGAGTTTGGAATGTTACGGAAGGGTACACGGGCTGACTAGGCAAAACACGTGGATTATTGGAGACTAGGGGTGGGATTTGTTGTGTTGGTGTGAAGTTTTGGGAGTGAATAGTGTTAGGTGCTTGGTTCTGATTTGGTAATGGTGGTGGTGTTTGGTAGGAAGTGCTGGCATAATGAGCGTTGGATACAGTTAAGTCGATGGTATGAGGATTAGGGATGGAAGTGATTGGTCCTGTGGTATGGGTAGGGAAATAGGTAATGGGGAACTCAGTGATGGAAAAGGAGGAGGAGGTCTTCTAGTTTCAAGAGGGGGTTCATTCGATGCAATGGCCAATTTGGCCAGATCTTTGGTATGTTAAAGCTCTTCCTGCATATCTGTAATTCGTTGCATTAATTGAGAGATCAACTCACTCTGATCAGCGAGTTCAGCATTTCTGATGGTCACGTCCATTATTCCTGTTTCTTCAGAAGTACCAGTTATTTTGCTCTTGCCTTTCTCCAAAGAATGATCAGGGAGGGATGGTATGACTGTTTTAGATCTTGTAAAGTAGGGATGGTCGGCCAGTTTGATTTCAACACAAATCAGTTTTTACCTGTAGAGAAGAACAACTCAAAAGACATATGTGTTAGTTTTGTTTTTTAACGAGATATGCAAATAAGATGCCATAATAATAAACACACAAGTGTCATTTTGCTTCAAGCAGATTAATCCACGAAAATATTTTGGGTGAACGGGAGAACTCAAATGGAAAGAAATTTTTCTTGCAATTGAATTGGAAAGGTCGACTTGCATAGAATCTTGCTATTTTCTCCCACTCATATGCTTTTGTAGGTGAAAGTCTTCAGAATCATTCACTAATAAGAGAGAATAAAAATCAAAAAGATAAGGACCGAGCCTTAAGTAGGCTGCCTACGAATCCACCAAGGAAATCAGGCCCGACGTAGTTCGAATTACATAAGATAACCTAAACGTACCCTTCCAAAATTGATAGAGAGACTAGGCCCGAAAAGAGCTTCCTACGTACCCCCTATAGGCTCAAGTCTCGCGTAGTTCTTGATTACAAAAAATTTAAAAACAACATGACAAACATAAGAGAAGCGTTACATGAACCTAGATCTACCCAAAGGCTTCTCTCCTTCTTCTTCAACTGTAGGGTGACGATTCAGTGCTCTCGTCATCTGAATTTACTTTTATTTTACCTTTTCCCCTCATGGAGGGAGCATTCCCAAAATTCAGTTCCTTAATGTCCCGTTCAATTTCGGGGATCCTTGCAGACGTTTTAGTATTATTAATTATTTCTTGATCAATTTTCGCAATCTTTCTTCTCACCGAGGATGTTTTCATGTCAACCTCAATAATTCTCTCTCGTAGTATCCATTCAGTTTGGTCCAGTATTGCAAGTCTCCTTTTGGCTAAAGTTATCCTTTCTCTAGTCTCGACAAATTTTTTGAACATTGACTCTTCAGTTTCTTCATCACTAACCAAAGCAATGGGTGAGATTGGAGCGTTGACACTCCTTCCAGACATTCTAGCAAATCGACCTTCCTGTGATGGACGAATAAAACTTAGGAGATTTTTAGAGCAGACAGTTTATATATTTCTGAGAAACTTGGACAACACTTCAGAAGTAATTTGGACGGACTTTGTTGTTGTAAATTTTAATATATGCTTAGAGTGCTCTAAGAAACAAGAGTGGATTAATTCTGTTTTAGACAAAGTGACACCTCACAACACAAAACAATTATATCAAGCAACACAGAAACAGTTGATATCGCGCCCTAAACTTGTGACCTTTTTATGTCAAAGGTGGGTCTATCGAATTGAAGGATGTATGACGTCATTTGAAACATTCCATTGCCCCAAAACCCAAATTTATACAAGTTTTACGAATAAACTAAATGGGGATACATAATAGGGGAAATGGGATACAAAATATCAATCCCGCACAGGGGTTCAATCCTACTCTATGCTTCCAAGGAAATATCATATGTTCTTGATTTCTTGTCATCTTCGAATGTCCACGCTCTTGGATGCTATGATAATTTGATTCTCCTTCGACTTGAACAAACGATTAAAACTCAACCCCAAGAGACAATGGTTTGCTAAATGGCGTATACATCCTTCAAATTTAAACACATAAGCATGATTGTCTTTTATTGACCAATAGGCCAAATAGACACAAGGTGGACTTCTAATGGGCCCAAACACGCCTTGGGTATTGGGTCAATTTAGTTCAAAATGCGCTAAATTTGGGATTTGGTTTGGCTCTACACTAGTCTTGACTAAGAGTGGGGTTTATTTGAAGTGGACTGGTGACCCAAGCGGACTACTTGGACTGGGACAGTTAACGACCGTTGACTATCCAGTAGCCAACTACATTCGTCAGGGTGTCCCGAGAATAATTTGGTTAACGAACAATTGCGGCCCGCATAATCGTCCTTTAAGTGAAAAGAAAAAAATGTCATTTGACGGAATAAATTATATGCATGCAATGACAGTTGATATCACAATTTAAGCAAATAAGACACATTTGAGGTAAAACAATTCAACAAATATTAGCAAATAGTCAAAGAGAGTCAAGTCATTATGGTTAGAACCTAATTGAATCCCCAGCAGAGTCGTCATTTCTGTTATGCCGTAATTTTACTAATCTTAGAAAATCACTTTTGAAATGTTCTAAGTATAAAACAATTTGAGAAAATACTTAGAAAAGAGTCGTCACTTAATTTTTTTTAAAGAAATTAAGAAAACTTATAATTTTCAAAGATTTAAACAGAAAAAATCATTTGAAAATATCAAAGGGGGTTCGAGGTTCAATCTACACTTCGAGAAGGGTTTAAGCATTCGAAGTGCCCGCTAACATGCGGTTGACCTGCGACTTAACTAAAATATATTTTTTGACTTTTTTTTTTAGAAAGGTGATTTAACATAAGAAGAATAACTTACAATATTTGGTTAACTTTTTTTAAAAAAAAATAATAATAAATAAATAAATAAATGACACATTTTATTTTATTTTATTTTTAGAAAAAAGGGGTTCAAAATGAAATATTTGACTTGAAACATAAGTGATTAGAATATTAATAAAACTAGATTAATTAGAATTCATTTTAAAATAACTTGAACCAATTTAATACATTAAAGCATGAAAATCATTTTAAATTAATTGAAGAATAAAAGTTTTGACTAACCATCTTGAGAAAATGACTAAGTAAGTATTTGTAATAATATTTTACATTATTAGATTAACTTTGAAAAAATAGTTAAATAAAGAGCAATTTTCATTTTTTAAGAAAATGGGATATTAATTGAAATATTTGAATTATAGACAAGTAATTAGAATTTTAACGAAACAAAATGAGTTGGTTTTTTATTTGAGTCATTTTTGGTTTATGAAAAACTATTTTAAACTAATAAAAAAAAAAGAAAGTTTTGACTGAAGATTATAAATGAAAATACAAAAATTGATAAAATGAGATTTGTTAGAAACAAAAAAACACAGAGAAATAGCTCGTCTTTTGGGGGATCCAACTAAGTTGATTTACGATTATAAAGTTAGAGTTAAACAACAAACAATAAATAATCACAATTAAATAATTAGCGAGTAAGGGAGAAATTTGAATTTGGGCCCTTTTTTGGGCCAATTTCGTTGTTGTTTTTGGAGTTTAACAATTCCCGTTTTTGGTATACAGCTGATGTATATCAGTGTATATCGGCATGTATATCAGCCATTTTCATGTATTTCTTGCTTCCAAACACCTGTATTTCACTCCAGCCCTGTATTTTCGCATTTTTGGTCTATGATTCGCTGCACTGGACCTGTATACCAGTATACATTTATTGTATGCAGGCTGTTCACAGCCTGCTTTTGCCACCCGAACAACTAGTTTTTTTTTTTTTAACTTCCAGCCCTTTGTACACCTGCTCGTCAGTGTCTTTTTTTTATGCCGATCAGTTTGAAGGGGGATAGACTTGGAGAAATGAGTTTTGGGCCTTTACAACCCATTCGGAATGCAAAGGGAAGAAGGATGGAGTCCGAGATGAACTCGAGTTGATATCACATGTATCAAAATAAGGGGAAAAGATTAGGATCCATCTATGACACAAAAATACAAGCATTAACTAATTATTCTAGCATTTTATAAACTCAAACAAAAGACAAAATTGAAATAAAAGAAGTAATATTTTTTTACTCCCACTGTAAAGAAGATAAAGGAAATACTTAGTACCACCCTAAGTTACTTGACCTCATAATCAAACATATTTGGACTAGAACAAATAATATTCAAAGATACATAACTTTGATCCAAAAAAAAATCTTAGCAGTAGCCATGTTAAAAGCTTGACAAACTTTGAGGCATAATTTCCAAGGAAAAATAATTTAACTCAAATAAACTGGATAAAATTCATATTGGGCTATATCTCAAGGAGAAGACAATGAAAAACCAAAGTTCATATCACAAAGCCAATGCAAATCAAGATATTGCTAATCTGTAAATCAAGAACAAACTATGACTTCAACATGTCAATTTAGCGGCAAAACTATGAGAAACACCATTCATTATCAATTCTTGATAAACTAAACTCAACATGAAGCTAGTAAGAATTCATATTAAAATCAATAGCGGAACGTTGGTCTAAAGCAAGCCGAGAAAATACATGAAACAAATTGAAATGACATACAGTGAACAAGACACCATGGCTTCACTGTGTGGATGAGTGAATACATCCCAAATTCAGGCCAATATTCGTCACTTGGCAGACACCATGAAAAGAAAGATAAGACAGTAACTACAACTCACATGACTTACTAGCAAGATGATTGAAAACCTCCTTATTTTCGGATCGAAAAAAAAAACAAGACAACTGGATTTAGCAATTCGGATTCAAATTAGCAGAGAATGATACTATAAGGAAGTCACCAAGACTTCAAGCAAAGAAAACAAAGAAACATTCGAATAGTAGACAAGGATACTACAATGAATCGCAACACTCGCAAATACCAACAATTAAACATCTCACAATGATCAACAAGTAGACAGTTCTCACATCAGTTTAGCAGAAAGATCACATAATCAGACCATAAAACTAAACTACTGTTGATTCACGACAAAGAGACTAAAATCATAAAAGGAGTGTTACCTTTTCGGGGGCAGCGATACTAGGATTAATACAAGCTTAAGAACAACTTCAACACCGACTTCAAACCAAAATATCCAAATCAATCTTAGCCGAAGACCCTTTTAGAACCTAGAACTAAAAATGCATTCAAAATTTCTTAAGCGTAAAAGTCAATTGTTCAAGAAATTTTTTCTCCCCCTTAACACTGAAAGAGCAAGGATATTTATAGGCTGAATTGAGGGGGAAACGGGCAGAAAATATGGATCAGAATGAAATTCAAAATTTGAAATCTGAAATCTTGAAGAGATAAGAAATAAAGCTGTCCATTGCACCATTTTTCAATGGAAAATAAGGGAGAGGGGAAGAGGAGGACGCGATTTGCTGCAGGATTTTCGGTCTGAGCGACTGTGGATGTTGACGTTTACTTGCTTTCTGGGTTTCGTCTGAAGAAAAAGAAGAAAAATGCATACAGGGGTTTGACATTTGGTACCCGTTTGTATTGTTGGTGTGGGTATTGAGATGGGTTGTTTTGGTATGCTGTATGTATTTGCTGGAATTGAGTTGGTGGGCTGCTAATGGGATTTGGGCCGGCTGGAAGGTTGCTGAAAAGGATTGGGAATGGGCTGAAAAATGGTCCAAGAAGTGGGTTAAAAAGATAGTTGGATTTGAAAATGGGAAATGGCCACATGAATTGCAATTATGGCCAATGGAAATTAAGAAGTTAGCCAAATTGAGTTTAACTTAGGAAATTTGACTAAAATTTAATTAGGATGAATTAATATTAATTAATTAACGAGCTTCTTAATTTTGACGAAATATAATTATTAACTTAATTACAAACTAATTAACTCGAAATTATAACTATAACTTAAGGTAAATTAATAAAATATTCAACTAAAAAATGTAAAATCTTTTGTGATGATTTTTTGAATATTAATAAAATAACGTGATTGTAGAAATATACGTATTCATTATTTTAAAATTATTACAAAAGACAAAATTACTTTTAAAAATAACTTGCAAGCATTTTGAATTTCATAAGACTCAAAACTACAACCATCACTAATAAACATTTAAAATAAAAATCTTTTTGAGATGATTTTTTGAATGTAAAATACATTAATTGTACACATAATTATATAAAACATATATATTATTTACAAAGTGACGAAACTATTTAAAATGACTTGCAAACTATATTTATTTTATTTTATTTTATTATTATTTTTTTAAAATTTTATAAAACTAATTATTTTAAATCGTTTAAAATTGAAGAATCTCAAAATGATTAATTTATATTGTGGAGGGTCAAAATTGGGTGTCAACAAACCAAACCAATGACCGGGTGACTAAATTGTCAATCCCAACAAGTCATAAATGACTTGGGGTCGCTATAGGAAAGTTTTAAACGCCAAAAATAACGCAATAAAGAGAAAATTACCGGGAGGGTCATTACAACATGCAAATCACAGTTAGATTCATGTATCTGAGATACCAGCTCCATTCTAAAATACAGATACATAGGGAGGGAGGTGACCAAGAGAGTTAGATAAATGCAAAGAATGCACTTGAATACAGTGTATCTCGAACAAATTACACCTAATTTTAACCCAATGTATCTGTGATACATGGATCTGGACATATGTATCTGATGTCAAAATTCTGATAAGATTCATAATATTGGAAACTCGTGTGAAGAAAAGTAATTTTCTCATAAACTAGTGAGATTTTATATTTATAGGAGGACCAAGTATGGGGAATTCACTAGCTAATCCATATATAAACAGTGAGTAGCTAGACATATGTTTGATAGGGGCACAGTCATCAAGTACTTTAATTTGGAATCTCTATTCTGATTTTCCATAAGTTTTCTTTAGAAGCACAAATGAATACAAAAGGACATAACATCTTGCAAAAAAAAAACAAAAAAGGAAACTACCATTCCTTATGCGTGTGTCTTCTTGGAAAGTCTACTCTATTATTCTCCTTGAAGTACCATTAATTCATTGCCTTTGTTTGATTTAATTTGAACATAGTACTATTTATGATTTGTGAGGATGGTTAAGGTGGTAATTACTCGAGGACTCGGGGTGATTTCAGACAAGTTGAAACTTCAAAAACATAAGTTACAAAGAATCGAATACTTGGTGGATCGTCCCAATTGTGGAGAACACGAGTGATCTCACAATTGGCGCGCTATTGGTCCACAATCATCCCCTTGAGAAAAACTCAAGGTAGTGGTGATCATAGACGCGTTGATCAGGATATATATGGGGGTTTGAGACGTTTGTTTCTTAGCGAGATGAGGTACTCAATAGATCATGGTTTTACAAAGATGTATCAAAGACATTCGATCATTGAATTAGAAGGGATGATGAAGAAAGAGATGGTAAAACATATATTTATTTGTTTGAACTGTCAACGTGTTAAAGTATGAGCATCAGAGACCTGAGACATGTTGGTTTGGCACAAGCATTATCTACTCCAAGTGAAAATAGGAGTGGCTTACTATAGATGGCTTTAGTCTCATAAAAGAAATGAATAAAGGATAAAAAAACAAACATTTTTATTGAACATATATACTTCACTCATTGTTGTCGAAATACAAATATAGGATGCAAACATCGACACACTTCAATTATTAGGAGGTATGATCTCTTATTTATTTCATGATTATATCAATCATATGTAATTACTCTTCGATGGATATAACAGGATCAAGTTTAATAGGACAACGAATACTAGGTGATTCAATAATATTAATTAAATCATCAGCTTGACCTTCCAAATAAGCCTTGAAAAAAGCCACGAAAAGTCCTCCTATAGTCCTTCTTAGATCTTCCTTTGATTCCTTTTTCCCTTTTTTCTTCATAATTCCCATCAAAGTCGTCATTTTGTTTCCATCATCCAACATATCAGCATGGCCATAATTCTTAGCCAAAAAATAGTAACAAGGTGGTTTACTCTCGTTGAAAAACTCAGCATGATTAACCCCATTTGGTGCATCGGGCGGACAGACACCATATGCTCGTTTGTTTGACAAGCCGGTACCAATTACAGCTACGGGGACTGAATGATTGAAACTGTAAGGAATAAATTGGAGAATGTTGGAAGAGCACAAACAAGAGGACCCTTTAGCAACAGGATCAATTCCGAGGAGTGCTGAAATTTTGAGAGGGGGTTGTTTTTGTTTTCGGGTTGCCTTTCCTGACAGAGGTGGATCCAAGATTTGATGTTTATGAGTTACTACAATAATCTCCAAAAATTTTATAAAATTTAACAAAAGCTAATAGGTTCGTGGGGACATGTACCTGAAGTGATGGATTCGCCCTTGCTACCTGATCCATAGGCTAAAGCTAAGGCGAATGCTGTTTTACCTCCTCTGCTGTGGCCTGAGACTGCGACTTTGTGGAGGTCCGGAAGAACTTTCTCCGGCAGGACTGAGTTCAGCTTCTTAGCTGATAACCACTCTGCTACTTTTCTTGCTTTTCTTACTTCGCATCGAGATGTCATTAGAGAGAACTGCAACATATTTTAAACAAACAAATTGAGAATAAATTTGATATCAAACTAGTCGAAGGAAGTTCAAATTTTAATTTGGCCTTAACTTTATGTAATCTTTAAATTGTGTTCAGAAATTGAGGATATGCAGGTTTGATCATATCTATTGAACTAAAGTTCGATCAATTTTACTTCAATCAGTATAGTGATGAAATCAAATTAATATGAAATGTACGTACGTATACAGAGTTTGTTGCTGTACCTTAGGAGCAACGGCGATATATTGATGGGAAGAAATATGTAGGAGGAGGGACTTGTAGCAGTCGGGTTGGAGACCGAATCCATGGAAAAATAGTAAAATGGGATAGGAACCTTCTGTAGTCGGCGAAAATACTAATAATGGACATGGCAAGGAAGAGCTCTTGACGTTGATTATCTTAACAACTTCATCTCCTACTTCGAAATCTAATGCTATACCATCATCGCGTACCTTCCCCTTCTTTTCCATCACTGCTTGTTTATGCAATGCTAATGTAGTAGATATTTTTTAACAAAAGAGTTATGAATTTCCAGTTTTATTTCCTTGTTGTGGTGAATGAGACAATAAAATTGAAGTTTCTTGCTTTTTTCTTCTTTTGTTTTCCTCCTTTAGGGAAAAGCAAATCGTGTTTCTTTGTTTAAACGTTAGCTGAGCTCTCACCAACGAAGGTTGTGGTAGAGTGATAAGTACTCATTCATTCTTAATCAAGAGGTCTTGTGTTTGAGTTTCCTTGGGTACGGAGTTGTCTTTGTTATGGAGAGCTCTTTACCCCCAGTGTGGGACTTCCTAGTGTGTATCCGGATTTAGTCGAGCTCTAATGTGAGTCGCGTTGTTATGGAGCACTCTTTATCCGGATTTAGTCGGGCTCCAATGTGGGTCGTCTTTGTTATGGAACGCTCTTTACCCCCAATTTGGGACTTTCCAGTGTGTATTCGAATTTAATCGGGCTTCAACACTGTTTGGAAAACATATGTCCGAGTGTAGTAAAAAAAAAGGTAATTTCTCTAATATTGAAGCCACAAACTTGAGAAGCTTGGGGTCGTCCTACTTAATCTATCTTTTATGTTCACATATCTTTCCGCTATGAAATGAAAAATGAGAAATTTTTCTCTTCTTACGTAAATAAGAATACCCTTTCTTAAATGGAAAATTACATCGATAGTTCATAACATTTGTTTACCACTTTTCTAGCTCAACTTTATAAATTATCCAAAATGCCCAATTCAGACAAAATGACCATATTTGACGAATTGATGTAATTAATCCTTTTTTTTTTTTTGAAAAGATTGAGATGGGCTCAGGTTTGGGACTTAGTATACCAAAAAAAAAAGGAACTTTCGCATATATCCGCTCAAAAATAGTTAATTACGCTCCATAGCTATAGTTTACTAATTACGATTCGTAGCTACATGTTATAGGGAGGAGAGTGGCGAGCGAGACTGGGAGAGGGAGGAGAGAGGCGAGCGAGAGAGGGCAGAGAGTGGGAGAGAGGTGAATTGTATATGTATATCAGTTAGATAATTGTATATTATACATATGTATTTGTATATTCTGGCGAGAGAGATTGGGTAAGAGAGGAGGCGAGTGAGATTGGGAGAGGGAGGAGAGAGGCGAGCGAGATTGGGAGAGGGAGGAGAGAGGTGAGCGAGATTGGGAGAGGGAGGAGAGAGGAGAGCGAGAGAGGACAATAATTTGTATAATTCACGTATTTTTGTATAATTGAGTAATGTAAAGTCTGGAATTATACAAATATAATAAAACTCGAAATAACGAATTGATGCAAACATAAACATATGAACTTTAAACAATTATACAAAATATATATACAAATTACATTATATAAATTATATTTTACAAAATCCAAAAACTCACGTTTATACAAACTTTAAAAAGTTAATACACAAAAAGATTGAAGGTATATGATGACAAAACTGAAAAAACAAAGGAAATCATCGTCATATACAAATACAAATCAAACAAAGAACTGTTAGTTGCGAATTATATAAATATGACGAATTATACATATACAAACGTGGCTAATATACAAACTGGAAGTCAGCCCACGTAATTAATGTATAATGTTAGTCGCGAGTGGTAATTATAGCAAACTATAGCTATGATGAGTAATTAAGTAGTATAAGTTTGCTTAACCGCGTAATTTTTTTTTAAAAAAAATCATTTTCTAATTATTTCTCTTCTTTTGTGGAAAATAAATATTTTATGTCTTTTATTTTTTTTTTCTTTACGTTTTTATATATTAAGATGAGAATGCATTGATAGTCAGTTAAATATCGCTATGCATGACCATTTTTTATTTATAAAAAAAAATTATTTCTATTTTTTGTGCTATTATAAAAAATTGTTGTTTACATTTTTTTTGTTTCCCTTTTAAAATATTTTTTTTTCCTTTTCTAATTGTTTCACTTTAATTTTTTTTGTGGAAAATGAACATTTACGTTGTTTTTATTTATTAATTTACTCCTATATTTATTAAGGTGGGAATGTATGATAAGCAAATAAATATTGATATTGACACATTACATAATTGTTTATACAATACTGATACATGATTATATATCATTTTTACAATGTCGATACATTATACACTTATTTATACAATATCAATATATCACATATACACTACATAACTATATAACTATATAACTATATATATGTTTATACACTATTTATGTATCATATATACATATTTATACATTTATGCAATAGCGATACACATTTTGTACAATATCAATACACTACATAACTACTTATAAAATACTGATGCATTACATATATACTACATAATTATTTGTACATCATATATACTTGTTTTTACACCAATTATACAATATTGATACATGAAAAAGATTTGAAAAAAATAAAGGAAATTTTTTTATAAAAATAAAATAAAAACGCAGCAAAAAAAACCAAACAAAACAAGTTTTTTTTAAAAAATTGAGTAAATTTTAGGTTTAGCAAACATAAAAATCATATTTGTATGTTATAACTATAGTTTGCATAATTGCGCTCCATAACAAATTTTATGTTTGCTATGGAGCTTTTGATTTGTATAATTCGCTAAATACATCCAATTTATATATAAATTGGTCAATTTTATATAAATTCATTTATACAATTGAATAATTTGTATATAAAACGTTTCAGTTTTTTCTATATTTGTATATGTATATAGTCATGTTCGTCTTTAATTATGATAATTGTGTTTGTATATTAGATGTTATTTGTATATGTATATGTGTTTTTTGATAGGCTTGTCCATTGTATATGTACATATAGCTGTAATTTGTATACGTATGTGTTCTTTGTATAAGTGTATATGTGAAATCTATATGCAAATAAGAAATAGTATTAGTTGTAATTTGTACAAGTATATGTTCTTTTTGTTGTGCTTTTCAGTTGTATATGTATATATGTGCAATATGTATATAAATAAAAATTTGTATTAGTTGAATCTTTATATGTATATGAAAAAAATTAAAAATATATACAGAGATACAAAGAAAAAAAATATAAAGTTGACTTCAACATGTTTTTGGCGGCTACCTGAAATTTTAATAGCACAATTGGGGGGGGGGGGGGGGGGGGGGGGGGGGNCAATTCAAAATTCAAAATTCAAAAATAATGTTGGTGAGAGGAAACTAATCTGGGTGAGAGAATTTAGGAGAAAATTGTGTAAATGGGGAGAGAAAAGAACTGAAAATTCAAAAATAATATGGGTGAGAGGAAACTAATCTGGGTGAGAGATTTTAGGAGAAAATGATGTAAATGGCGATAGAAAAGAATTGCTTTGATTTGTATATATCTTTATACAAATATACCTTTCACCTTTTTATTTAAGTTAAATACAAAACGGTTGGTCCCGCTAGATAGCAAATTATGTGGAACAATAGCTGTGAATTGGAAATAAAGTAATTAAACTATAGCTATAGCATTTAATATGAATTGAATGTTTGTAATTTCATACAATTTTTTCAAAAAAGAAATGATAAGAACAATGGACTAATGACCGTGGACCGAGCTCTGTTGAACCCATGACGCTTTTGGGCTATTTTGTCTGTAAAGAGAAAATTGACTACTTTTTTTGGTAAACTTTATATATATATATATATATATATATATATATATATATATGAATGAAATTTTCTCAGTTAAATTCATGGACCCGATTCTATTTAGTGGGAACTTTCATTCACATTTTGTTATACCAAAAATGTTTTTAAAAACTCTTTTGACCTACGAATTTGAAATATTCTACTTCCATAGTTTCACAGTGTTCTATAAAAAATCGATATTTCATGATCAAGGGTGTAATGCTACATAGTAACGATCCTTATATTCGTATAAACAATCAAAATATGATCAGGAAAAGAAATTGTATTTGATTGGACTTCTTCGTATACCTGTGAATATCATTAGACCCTAAAATGATACACTAGAAGAACCTATTAGGTCTTCCAATATTAATAGATTTTTTGTTTCACTCTTGTGTCTTCCAAAAGACAAAAGATCTAGGGAAGTGTTCTATGGTATGCACTAATTGATCTCTTTGTTCTATTGTATGGGTGAATTATCTTAACAAAAGCCTTCTCTTTTGCCTTCATGTGATATTGGTGTATAAATCACAAATTAAAGTAAAATATAGTTGAAAATAAAATAACAAAAATAAATCGATAAATATATTCAGGTGGAGGCGCGTATATCTCGTTCTCTTAAAAGAGATTCTAGTCCTGCAATGTAATTTACACCGATCTAGTAATATATCTCTTGACTTGTCCCCTTTAGGATATAACAATTCAACAATGTCATACAACTCAAATAACTCCGAATTAGTTGAAGAGTTCAAGGCTCCACCATTAGAACACTTTCCTTCAACATATAAATTAACTTTGCTTTGTATGATAAAATAATTGAAGACTTAAAATATTTTTCTATGTCTCAACTTTTCTCTTTCACTACTAACCTCACAACACAAAATAAAACTACACATCATGGGAATAATGAGGTATAAAATGTCACTACTCATCACCTAACTCTAAGGCAGCAAATGTGTCAAGGTGATCAAAGGCGGGTCCACGTGTCTTTGTGAGGGTGCACGTGCATATATATATATTTATTATCCTTATTTAGAAGTGGGAGTTGGAAAGGACCAACACTGCATTAATACTCTTGTACAATATGCATACAATTTTGTACATTAACTTTTGACTGCATTAATTAGTTGTACAACGTGCAAAAAGAATTGTACATTAATAGAAGGACTAACACCAAGGACTAACATTGCAATTATTATTAGTACTCATTACTTAGAAGGACTAACATTGCAATTATTATTATTACTCATTACTCCTTATTAGAATTATTATTATTACTCATTTTGCTCCTTATTAGAGTTGACACTTTAAAGCACGAACACGGCACTACCATGTTGTACACAAAGCATTTCAAATTGTACTATAAAATTAATTGTGCCTCATTAATTGTACACGTGCCTTTCTACATATACAACAACCCACATGAAGAATTAATTTTCTGACAATTTTGGTTATATTTTTCTTTAAAATAATTATTGCCTCAATTTTTATTTTTATTTTTAACATTTATTTTTAATTTTAAAA
>NC_064285.1:61114738-61149905 GCF_019186545.1 Solanum stenotomum | reverse complement strand
GTGTGGTTTGGTACTCACCCCTTGCTTCTACAAATTTTTGTAGGTTACGAGCCTGGATTTTTGTGGTACTTGTTATTCTCTTCTTTTCTGAGGCTTCTGGGAGATTTGTGAGGTAGTTGTTTGTCTTCTCAACGATCCTTCTTACTCCTATTTATGATCTTGTTCTATTCTAGAAACAATGTCATATGAGACTTGTAGTTTTCTTTTGATTCAATTGTAATACTTTAGAGACTTGTACACGTGACAACCAAATTTTGGGAGTATATTTGAGTTTATTATAAAAATTTCTGCATTTTATTGTAATGGTTGAGTTTTAGGCTGACTTGTCTTAGTGGGTTAAGACGAGTGCCATCACGTCCATTTTTGGGTCGTGACATTTCTAATATATTTACGTAAAACATACTCTAAATACAAATAATTAGCAACTTAAAATATATAAAAACATACTAAAAAATTGATTAACTTCAAATTTCATATGTACCACATAAATTAAAACAGAAACAGTAACATATATTGGGCCCCGTGCTGGCACGGGGTCCCATATCTAGTATATATATATATAAGGCACCAAAAGACACTAAACATATTTACGTGAACTGCTTTAAACGCTACACCTTTGAGGGGACGGGGTTCAAATCTCATTAACTACTTTTCTTACTTTTTTTCCTTGTTTTTATCTGGGATGGTTAAAAATATTGAATAAATATGGGGTGGCTAGTTTCAAATTTGCGACTTCGTGGTGCAAAGTGAAGTTTAAAATCATCCGTCCACACAATAAACTTTATCTAATAGAGTCATTTAATTTATATTTATATGTTACTACATTAGTTTTATATTTTTATATTTAAATAAATTATCATATAAAATTGGTTTAGTGACATACTTTAGCTAACATGCAAGTCGTTGATGATGCACCCATATCTTCAAATCCGAGATTCACCTATAAAGGTGATGTAGCAAATGAAATGCAACAATGAGACACCTAATATATAATACTAAAATGCTCATATATCCCAATATGTGAGGGTTATCATAACTTGTATCTATACACTGTTAAATGATTTCACTTAATAGAGTTCTAAGGGATATCTCTTTGAGAATGGGCTATATTAATTTTTATTACTTGTCCCAGGAAAATACAGTCAATATCGGTAGTTGGAGTTGATAAAATATCTCTATCTTAAAAAATATAAGAATAATTTTATCAAATTTGATCAACCATTAACGAGTAATCCTAATGTAGGCGGATTTGGTCAGGGAGATGTAGAAATAGTACTTCAAGATCCATTACGTATCCAAGGACTTTTGTTCTTCTTGGCATCTGTTATTTTGGCACAAATCTTTTTGGTTCTTAAAAAGAAAGAGTTCGAGAAGGTTCAATTGGCCGAAATGAATTTATAGATTCGCAGATTTATCGACATCAAGTTCGTAAAAAGAACCAAATTCTTGTTAGCGATTATTTATGATAAAAAAAATAAAATTATGAAAACTCCTTTGTCTTATTTTTATATATTATTGCCCCATATTAAATATCTCTATCTTAAAAAATATATGAATAAGTTTTGACGTGTTTCACACCCTTTAAGAAAAGTAGGTTAGGACATAAATTGAACATAATTTTCCATTTTTACCTTTATTAATTATTGTCAAAAATAACTAAACATAATTATAATAACTAATTCCAATACTAACTTAAAGGGTAAAATTGGAAGAATATTTTAAAGATAGTCTTGAAGATTGAAAACTTAAGTTAATTTGAAAAATGGAAAAGGGCTCAAAGCTTAAGTAATATGGAATGGAGGGAGTATTCTATTAAGTATTTTCCAAATGTGGCCCAGATTATTTGGTTTAATATGGTAGTGTGTTGTTAATTGCCTTTATGGCATTAATCAATCAAATATTTGCCTTTATGGCATCAATCAAATATTGATTGTGTTTTATTTGCACAGATTTAAAGGAATTTATGGTAATTAAGTCGATAGCTTTTATGACATTTATATCATACATTAAATGTGCATTGTATGCCTGATTTTGAAAATCTCAACATGCTATATCTATATATAGTATCTTTGTGTGTCAGCTGAGAGATGAGATAGGAAAGAAAAACAAGGAAAATTTCTCTTTTTTATTTTATTTTTCGAGTTTTTTTTAAGTAAATTATTTTTTTTGTTAGTTTCTGATTTCTAATTTTAATACTAGAAGAGTTTGTTTAATCCAGGGAAATATACCTAAACTGGTGAAATATCCTTAAAAACAGTGCCACATGCACGCCTCAAGCTATGAGATTTCCGTGGTTTCTAATAATTTCCAACAGTTATGTCTGCGCTATGGATCACTTGAGGCAAGTAAGGGTCGTTTAGGTAATTTTTATTCAATTTGACCTACTTAAAAGTGTTGTAACGTTTATAACCTATCTGTTCTTCTTGCTTTGTTCATCTCTTTGGCTCCTCTCTCGCTCTTGCCGCTTAGTTTAAGTTCGGTAAGTGCTATTTTACTTAATTTTTCTTTATTTATCCTATGTGGGTATTATTCTTCTCATTTGATGTAGTTGTATCAATAGTAATTTCTATAGATCTTCTTTTATTTTTCATTTAGGCTAATTGTCGGTATATTTTTGTTAAACAATTTTGATTTGTTCTAATTCAACTAGCATAAGTAGGAACACACCCTTTTTAAATTTGCCGTAACAAAATGGAAATAAAAAAAATATTTTGTATATATATATATATATGATGTTCCGACAAATAATAATCGAATTTCAAGAATTATTTTTGATAAAAATAAAATAGGAACGGACAAGACATTAGTTACATTGTTTTGTTGAATCATAATTTTAAATAGTTCTTAAATATCTGATGCAATCATATACTATATATAATATGGGATTAAAACCTTCAACATATTAGTCATGAGAGTTTGATTCTCCGACTTGTAATTTCCCTCCCTTACATATGGAACACATGTTTGCGGTCAGTGCAACATCATGACTCGACAAGTTTACTTTTTGTAAGAACTGCATTGTTGATCTTACCGCAAGCAGTGATCTGTCCTAACTTGCACAAGTAAAGATTGTATTAGTTCTCCTTCGTAATTCTCATCAGAATACATTTTCCAATAAGTTGTTACCTTCACAATGTTTTTTGTAACCTTCTAGACACTACAATTCTTCATACAAAGATGATATGTGTCCCAATCCCTTGATTCATCATAAATATTTCCCCAAAGTATTTATGCATTAATGTATTCATATTGTTATGCAATAATTCTCATTTTGGTAAGTTGAAATTCTTGAGGAAATACGGAAACTAGATTAACAAATATTAGACTCACATATATAAACCATATCATCATCTTGGAAAGGAGGTGTAATGTTCTCCATTGTACGAGTAAACTTCATGATTTGTTGGATCAGATCATCTTTGTTCTCCAAAATTTTCTTGGTGCGATCCTAATTAACCTTGTCTAATGGATAAGAAAAATTAGTGATATGTTGAGAAAAATTTGGAGGATGAAGATTATCTGATCCAATAAATCTTGGAGTTTGCTCATATAGTGAAGAACATTACACCTCCTTTCCAACATGATGATTCAGTTTATGTGAGTCAACATGATTTGTTAAGCAACTCTATGTATCTCTAAAAAATTTCAACTTATCAAAGCGAGATTTGTGGCAAAATAATATGAATACATTGCACAAATACTTTGGGGTAAAGTTTAGGACGAAATCAAGGAATTAGAACACATATCATCTTTGTATAAAGAATTATAGTAGCTAGAGGGTAATTACATTGAAAAAATTGTGAGGAATACTACTTATTGAAGAATGTATTTCAATGAGAATTTAGAACTACAAAAGGGAACTAATACAATCTTTAATTAAGTAAACTATGACGAATTTCAGTTCACTGTCTATCGTAAGATCAACAATCTAGTTTTTAAAGAAATTAAAATTGTCAAGCCATGATGATACATTGACTTCAGATATATGTTCCATAGCATGGAGAAGTATTTACCTCATTCAGTCTAAACTTTGCGTTCAATTATGATGATGACATGTCTTATAATCCCAAAATTGACAAGTGCCTTGTATTTCTTCAAGGAGATCTGGATGAGGAGGTGTATATGTCACTTACACAAGGATTTCACAAACGATGGGAGACAAGAGTATGCAAGTTGTTGAAGTCACTTTATGCGCTCAATTTGACCATTGCCTTGATTGATGTATTAGGATTGTGTATCGGTTGGTTCTGTCAGGCCTCGTCTATATTCTAGACGTGGTCGGTACTTGAGAATCATTATTGATCCCCGAGCGAATCTTTGGCCTGACTAGCTACTTGGCGGAAGACTTACTCAAGCGATAATTGGCTTAAAAACAAAATTTAAAACATTTAAACTCAAAGTAAATACTCAACTCAAATTGTCTGTAAAATACTCAATGACATAAGTATAATAGTTTACAAAAACATCTCAAGGAAAAATAACTACTGAGACACTCCTCAACTCTATCTATGTATGAAACCTCTATTACTCAATACGGATGTCAGGACAAGATCCACGACATCTCAAGACAACTGTCTGGAAAATAAATGTGAAGATCCTCGGAATGCAAGGAGGCTCACCCAGGCTACCTGAAGTGCAAAATTAAACTCCTCAACTCTATCTATCATTAAGGTTTCTTGTTCAGAAATTACTCATTAGTGAATGATGATATTATAAGCATATATATATATATATATATCATTAAGATTTCTTGTTTACACTCTACTCATTAGTCAATGATACTATAAGAGTATATAAATACTCTTATAGTATCATTGATTAATGAGCAATTTCTAAACAAGAAACATTAATGATAACAATGCAATATACATATACTGATTTGGTATCACTTAAGCGAAGTTATCAGCCTTAATGATATCAATACAGTAAATGATACTGATTTAGTATCAGTTAAGTGAAACTAGTTGGGGGTATATAGTGTAATTATTTAGTGGGGTATGAATGTAAATGAGTATATATTTATAATTATTTTGCTTTTATGGGGTATTTGTTTAGTTTCGCCCTAAAATAATTCACATTATAAATTTAAGATTTGACAATTATTTTTTGCTACATCCTATTAAAGAAATAACTTTGTTTAGTACTACTCAGTTTATAAAATTCATCTAATTAAACGGAATAACTTTATAAACTATATCTTATTTATTTATTTATTTACTCCTATCTCTTAATAAGCATATAAAGAGTTAAAATGACAACTAAAATGCGACAGAGGAGTAATATATAATCTCTGGAAAGGGAGTTATAAAATACTCTTTTATGTCCAACAATAGTTGTTCATGATTGATTTGACATACGAATTAAGAAGCAGTAAAATATGATAGGGAGAATTTTATCAAATCACCCTTATTAAATATAAGTTATCTAAACATTGAAAAATTAATAGTATTTAATAGCAAGGTTATAATAGACACAACATGATAAATTATCCATTGGTTCTATAAACTTGATAAGTATTTTTGAACATTCCAAAATAGAGTTTTAGGCTAAAAACATCTCTGAACTATGATTCAAACTTAAAGTACATCCTTGTGTTACTATAGTAAACAAAAAAATCCCTAAACTAATTCAAAAGTTGCAACAATCATCCTTTGTTTAGTTTCTGTCAAAAACTAACAACATACACATAAATCACATCACTTTCTCCTTTAATTTCTCAATTTGTGTACCTCCTGTCCAACCATCTTTCACCTTCTTCAGTCACATGTAAAAAACATTCATATATTTTTTTTAACAGAAGAAAATTCATCACATAAATACTCATTATGCACAATTGCTACATCCTGTTTAAAACATATATACTGTTCAACTTATTCTTTCTTTTTTTCTTTTAATACTATCAAACCTTTTAATCAACACAAGTGGCGATGATTTATGATGAAAACAATTAGGGCCTGTTTGGAAGGACACTCTGGTAATTGGATTTGGTGTAATTGGTGTAATTACATTGTCTTGTCCTGTTTGAAAGGACAGGTAATTACTTGGTCAGCAGGTAATTGGTGTAATTGGCAGGGGGTAATTACACTCTACAATTCACAGGCAGAGGCTGTGAATTGCTGGTAATTACATGGTGTAATTACCACTTGATTACTTTTTAATTTCTTTTTTTTATTTCTATTTTAATTTTTTGTTTTAATTTTTTTTACTTCTATTATTTTAAGTTCTTTTTTTATTTTTATTATTCTAAAAATTTGCAAAAGTTTATTTTTCGTTTTATATTATTATATTTCATTTTCTTCTTCTTCTCAACCTTACTTTACGTGATTCTATGTAATTTTCTTGTATTATCTATTTCTTTATGCCATGCTTATTTTCTCATTAGCATAATTTTATTAGTATTCTAATTTTTAAATTAAAATAAAATTTATTGTTAAGTAAGGTTATAGAGTTATAGAGTTATAGAGTTAAGTAAAATTTATTGTTAAGTAAGGTTATAGAGTTACGTTTTCTTTATTAAGAAAAAATAAAAATGAATCATATTTATTGCTATGTTGAAATTTGTTATAAGAGTACTATGTTAAATTTTTTGTTTTGAATTTATAACCTATGTTATATTTTCAGTTTCATTTGTTTTAGTAATATTGAATTTACATTGCACGTGATTTTTAATTAGACTTGATAGATTATATTTTTGTCAAACATTTAATAATTTATGACATTTTATTTATATATTATTCTTTTTATCAAATATGCATTTCACGATGTTCGTAGAAACTTCATACTTTTAGTTGTTACGATCAATTCAATTGAAATATATTAGTTTGAAAAAATATAAATCAATTATTTTTTCATAATATTAGTTACAGAAAATATGTTTATTAATTAATATATTTTCAAAAAAGAATATATATCTTAAATATTTAATTTATTGTCATTTATAAAGTTTCTTATTTGTCTAGTATAAATTTTAAATAATTAATTTTTATTTTTAAAATTTATTATAATTGTATGATTGCAAATGTGCATCCAAACAGAATATGTGTAATTACACTGTGGCATCCAAACAGGACATGTGTAATTACACTGTGACAACCAAACAGGTCAGTGTAATTACTAGACAGTGTAATTACTAGGCTGGTAATTACTACCCTAGTAATTACACCAATTCCAATTACCAAGTGTCACGACCCAAAAATGGATGTGATGACACTCGTCGTATCCCACCCAGACAAGTCAGCCTAAAACCCAATCATTTCGATAAAGTGCGGAAATAAAGCAAAGTTCAATAACAATTACTATTACAAAAACAAGTCAACTTAATTCAATCCCCAAAACCTGGTTGTCACGTGCACAAGCCTCTAATGTAAATACTAGAATTGAAATAAAAATACGCAAGTCTCAAATGACGTTGTCTTTCAAGTAAAAACAAAATCATAAACAGGAGTAAGAAGGTTCGCTGAGATGACAAACAACTACCTCTCAGATCTCCACAGAAAGCCTCAGAAACGAAGATAATGGAAGGTATCACGAAGATCCGGGCTCGTAACCTACAAAAGATTGTAGAAGCAAGGGGTGAGTACCAAACCACACGGTACTCAACAAGCAAACCTCTAAACATAAGCTAAGGGAACAGAATAAGGGTACTCCTTACACCCCATCCTAACCTCCATAACTACAACCTGCATAAAACCAGCCCAACCTAACAATTCACAGTTTACAAAGCATACAGCTCAACAACAACACTCTAATAGATTATATATTCTCAATAACAACTCAATATTCATCAATAACAAATTTCACAGAAAGGCACTCACAAGATCAGCAACACACAAGATCAAGTTTATCAATAATAAAAATGTGCAATGCAATGAAATGCAATGTCAAGTATAGTGATGCATGTCTGACCTAATGATACACACTCGCTGTCTCTCAGTCCGGGACCCATGGGGGACATATCTATCCATGCATCCATCGCGGCGCGCGATACGTCCCTCGAAATATAATATCCGTCGTGGGGTGCGACACGTCCCTCGAAATATAGTATCCATCGCGGTGCGCGATACGTCCCTCGAAATGGTACATCCTCTTTAATTTCTTATTATTTCTCAATGCACATAACACTTGTCACAACCATGTCTCAAAACAATGCAAATGACATGTTCACATAAATAATGAGAAGATGACCATTTTCATAACATTGCACAAATCACAACAACACAATCATGATACAACTTCAACAATGATTCAACAAGTCTTTCAATCAATTCTCAACACATCACACAAACAATTGATCACATTACTCCCAAACATATACCACAAGGAAATACACGAATTCCATACGCTTAACAAGGGTTTAGAAATCCACTTGCCTCAAATAACCGAACAATCACTCCAAGACTTGAGCCTTCCCTTTTCGTTGAACTTCCAAATCAATGCAATCTATTCAAGTACATATTCACAATAAGATTTCGAAACTAACAACACTCACATTATTATGTGGTTAGCCTTGACTTAGAAACTCGCTAGACTTTATAATTAAGTTCGTAACTCTTGATGCCAATTAACATTTCACTATCATAGTTTTTAGTTTCAAGTCTAGGATTAAATTCCAATTATTTCCTTTCCAATATCATAATTCAATATTTAATTACACATATCAACCTATCAACACTTGAATCATAATATAATAACCACATTATAAAATTTAAACCGAATTGATTTAGGAACAATAACTTTTTTTCCTTTGACACCCTTTTATTCTAACCAATGATTAGCTCATTATGGCCAATCCTTGGCCCACCATTCCTATTAATTTTCCCAAAACAAACTCACAACCCATTTTAACAAACATACATCAATTCACCTCAATATCCCATCTGACTCTTAATGAATTAAAAATATTAACCCACAGATAAACATATCTTACATCCTAGTACTGTTCATCCGTCAACCATAATAATTTAATCAATACCCTCTAGTCCATAAACATACGTAAATAATATATGCCTATCTTTGTACCAGAATAGAAAGAAATTTATCTTCGCATGTATGTATTGAATACGCATATATATATATATATATATATATATATATATATATACATATAAAAATCCCTAACGTCTTAAACTCAGTAACCCTCTAAAATGATACTATAATGATTTCAATGGCAATCATTGCCAATCATCACATCTTAATAACCATCAAATTTGGTAACAATTAATAATAATAACCATAGTGCTAGCACTATACCAAACCAACATTATTATAATGTAATATGCCAGCAACTATCCTTATTTTTATATAAAGTAATTAATGTATGCCTACCAAGAATTGAAGATGGCCGAAACGTGTATCTGCAACTCTTTTTCCTCTTTGATCAATGTCGCGGCTAGGTTAGATTATTCCTCTTCCTTTTTCTTCTGTGTTTTCTGAATCTTCTTTATTTCTAAATTAATTGTTTATTAAAATTGACAAAATCCACTAACTTATTTTTAACACATGGCCCTAATGGTATGGGGTCTTAAATATATGATCACTTTTGCCCACTAATTATCGATTAATTAACTCAAGTTAAACGAATAGTTCAAAATTTTCAAAAATGACCTTCCAGGTCATCACACCAAGTGGCTTTCCAAACAGACCCTTAATGAATTTTATATTAATTTGTGCCATACCAATACTTTCAATTTCTTTGGATCATTTTACCTAACACGTAAAAGGCATTTTAACACTAGCTTAGCAGATCCTTGGTATTGTGTAGTTATTTGTAATTCCTTTAGAAAATAAGCTAATCTCTTTCAAGATGAAGAGAACAAAAATTAATTAGTTATTTGTAATTCCTTTAGAAACATTGTTGGATAGAGAAAAATTATGGACTTGATTTTTGCTTTTATTTGTGAAGCACAACTATATATAGCGTAGAATACAAATTGTGTCAAAGCTATATATAGCTCTTCAATTGGTAATGGTGTAAAGAGTTAAGTATATGGTTTCTCTATCCAAAAGCTCTAGGCTTTTCAGAAGGAAAGAAAAAATTGATGAAGACAAAAGGGAAGAATGGAATAGGGATATTCGAGGTGGAGCAGTTAGTTTTTGACATAAAGTAAATAGAAGGATGATTGTTGCAACTTTTAAATTAGTCAAGGGATGTATTTTGTTTAGTATAATAACACAGGAATATTGTATTTTATATTTGAGTCATAATTTAAGGATTTTTTTAGCCTAAAACTCTTTCAAAATTGTATAATGAATAAGTAAAAATGGACAGACAAAGAACATGACTAATATTGATTATGAATAAAGGAATAAATGTACCTTGTACCTTAATAATTGTGACTTAATATAGTTAGTGTAACAAAAAGGTTTGTCGCAAGCAGAAAAATAGACAAAAATAAATAAAAAATTAATGTTCTCTTAACTTTACGTGCACACCAAATTATTGGTAAAGTCAAATATAACATATAGGAAAGAATTGCAACATCAGCAATAAATTTTCGAATATTAAAATAAGACATTTGAAATGCGTAATGTTCAATTAAAAAAAACTTCTTGCGACTCTGCAGATATTACCTAAACCAAAAAAACAAAAAAAAACATAATATTTTATGTTATGATTATATTAATTTATTTATGTGAGTGTCCACTACATAAATAAAATCCCCCACATAACTTTTCACATTTATATTTCGCCTTCTAGATGATCTCAAGTCTTTAATTTCATGCAGCATCTCACATTTTCCATTATTTCATATATTTAGTGGTATGTTTATGACTTTCTTTTGTATGAATATATATATACACTTGAAAGAGAGAAGAATGTTTTTTCGTCTACTTTCTTGTTTCATGTAATTACTTTTAAATTCATTTTATAACCCTTAAAATATTAAAAAGAGACACGTTTTTTTTTTAAAAAAAAATTAACAAAAGAATTGTTAAAAATGCTTAAGTTGGATGCCTAAAATCTTTGACCAGTTTCAACATAGATATATGTACTACCCTAATCTAAACTACTTTTTTATTTAATTGACACAAATTTCAAACCTCAACTGTCCAAGCAAGTAGCAACACAAGTTAAATGAGTATCTTATGGTAAGTCATAAGTCATAACGCCGCCAATGATGATTTTTTTTATTATTATTATTACTATTATTATATTATTGTTATTTGTGTTATTGTTGTTAATGTTGTTGTTATTGTTATTATTACTATTATTATTATTATTATTATTACTCTTATTGTTATTATTATTGTTATTATTGTCTTTGTTGTTATTCTTGTTACTGTTAGTAGTGATATACAGTGAAATTCAATTAAGTTTATGCATATAGTTAGGTCATAGGCTATATATTTCATCTTATATTTACTATTTTTTTTATCAATATAAATACCGAATAACTTTATTTATCGAAATATTTCACCTATAACTTCATTCTATGTGTTCATTGGCATATACCTATAAACTTTTAATTCGTAATTGTAATGACAAAGACATACGCTAATTAGATGTATTTCGTAGAAACTTGATTATTATTAGGAATACCCTAATGTCCAGACTAATAAAAATACCAAGAACATGGTGACCGGATAGGTAGTTGCCCTATTGTTTTTATTCGAGTTTACTATCCGAAGTCACTTTCAATTACAAGTAGTAATAGAATTTTTTTTATATAAATTATTGGTATTTTCCTTTTGTTGTTTCCTTTTTTTAGATCGTACTAGTTGTGTTCACTCTTATTACGTTTCACAGAATATGTTCATTTATAAAATGATAATACAAATTTATGGATGTTTTAATCTTGAGATCTTGATATTAACAAGTCATTAATTTACTTTTAGTTTTGAAAATATTGTTTTTATCTACTATTATTATTAGGTCCTAGCCAAAAAAGTAAGAAAATGTAATCAGAACTAATAATGTAATCAGAACTAATTCACTTACATTTAATTTCATTTTTATAAATTTTAATCTAGTTTGCACCCATACAATTTTTCCAGAAAACATTCACCACGTACAGTTTCATTACTATCACTAGCTCCCTATCAGTATAATAAAAATAATTTTTAGCGGTAATAAATATGCAGATTAACAAAGATGTTAAAGTTTTTAATTTACCACATTAGTTAGTTGTCATTGAATCTAATGTCGCTATAAATTTTAAGAACATTTACAAAGATTACTAAAATGTAAGTGTTACTAGCAATTACCTCTAAAAAATATATTTAACAACAATTAAACTCTTATCGTTAATTAATTATAGCTAATTGTTGTAGTGAATATGTAATTGTTGATCATAACCAATTATAATTAACTAATCTAAGCAGTAAAATGTACGTGTGAGAAATGTAGTGTTAAGATTGGAAGGTTGGCAGGATCCTTTCCCACGTAAAGAAGACATATACATAAACAATTGTAAATAGGTGAAGGAATATTTTAGTTGGTTAAGTTTGTTATAGATTAGCCAATAAACATTAGACACTTGTATGCATAGAATTTTTACAATTACTCCATTATATTTTAGCCATAGAATATATATATACTTGTATAAATAGAAGAAGGGTTCTACCATGAATTAAATATATGTTCTTTCTTCTCTTGTTATTTGAATTAGAATCATTTATTTTTTGAAAGAACGATGAATTTTTTCATCTTATGCTTATTAGCCTTATTTTTCACCACCACAAAAGATGTGGATGGTGGTGACACGATAATAGTACTATCAGTGGTACCACCATCACTTGTTTCTCCAACAACCTCATCGACAATACACAATTTATACGACATCAAATTCAGCCCACCACTAATCATATTTATTTGTATAACTATATCCTTGAGTGCAGGTGTCATAATATATGAACTCTGGACAAATCCTCGTTTTTACTCTGACGAAATTCCATTGTCGGTTGGTCATCCACCGTAGCTTATAATACCTGAAAGAAGCGGTTCTGAACTCTACTGTCAGTATTCAATTATTCCAATATTATTAAAGAAAATGTTTTAATCAAATCCCCTAATATCAAGCTAGAATGTGAGGTGTGTTTGAAAGATGAACAAACACTTTGTCTTATCAGATAATGTCGTCAAGAGATTGGTGGACTTACTTTTTAGTCAAGTACTTGGTCCAACAATTTGTACGGCACCGGGTGTTTATATCAATTCAATAAATATATAAATAACACATGTCCTTACAAAAATGGTTATCATTCGTACTATTCATACATGTTTTAAGTAATAATCTTTTGTGGGTTGGGTATTAAATTTGGATGAATATTTTAATTTAGGTGAATTTCTAAATTTTGTTAATTTAATTAGTGACATGGTCCATTGTATCATTGTCCATAAGTAAAAAGTGGTATATCAAAACTAAGTATATTTTTTATTGATAAATAATAGGACGAATTGACATTTTATATTACGACAATGGTATAGATGAATAAACTTTTAACAGATAACATAAATAATTTTCTTTTCAAAATTTGATGATACAATTAAGGTTTTCCCTAATATTTATTTTCAGGTGTTCATATCAAATTCGATTTTCATGGTTAAATATTTAATAAATAAATATTATATATATTAATTATTTGTGATCAAATGATATAGCAATATATATATAATGTATGTCAGTATACATCAATTTAATTAATATAAATATTTGTTGGGGATAAATTTATTTTGCAATATATAATGGAGTAAGTGTAATTAGGTAGAAGAAATGAGTCACTTGATTAAGATAATTTGACAAGCACAGCATATTCCACCTCATCAGAGAAGAAAGTCAGGCCTACTGAATTATAGTAAAGTAAATTGTGGTGGAGTCAAAAGCGAAATTTGATTCAAATCAATGGAATTAAGATAATTTTTTAATATCTCAACCAAATTAGACCACACCATAATACAAATTTAATCAGTTTTATTTTTTTGTGTTATTTTTTTTAATATATTGAGACACAACTTTTTGCTTGGATAAGAGCCCGTTTGGATTGGCTTAAAAAATGTTGTTTTTAAGTCAAAAATAAAAAATCAAACTGAAATGACTTTTAAGTCAAAAAATAAAAAGTAGGGAGAGATCTACTTTTGATTTCTGACTTATTTTAAGTCATTTTTTACCTTGCCAAACACTTCGTAACTTATTTTAAGTTATTTTTTATATTTGTCAAACACTTTCAAAAATCAAAAACTGACTTAAAAGTAGGTTTGACCAACTTTTAAGTCAATCCAAATGGCATTCACTTTTACTTCTCCTAAAATAGATGTTATTTTTACTTATTCATTTTAAAATTCAGGAGATAAATTATTATTTACTTTTAATTTATTTTATTATTAATTATAGTAATTTTTTAAAATATTGAAATTTTTCATATTAGAAAAATAATAATAACAATATCATTATATGTATTGCTCCTTAAAGGGTGTATCAATCAATAATAAACGAAGAAAGTGATACTTATTTTTTTTTCGCTTCAATTATCATATTATTTGTTATTTATTATTTTTCTGTTTCTTAATTGTTTTCAACATAATTTCTTCGCTGCTTTTTTTTTCACACGTTTGATTTATAATATTTCCTTTGGTCTAATTTATATGACTGACTTTCCTTTTCAATCAACCTAACACAAAGATATAAAGTAGGAATTTTACCGACTCCAAATTTATATGATGTAGTTTGACTTGACACAAAGATATAAAGTAGGAATTTCATCGACTTCAAATTTATATGATATAGTTTAATTTGACACAAAGTTTAAAAACAAAAATTGAAACTTATAGTATAAAATATGTCATAATGTTTGTTGGTTATAAATATTCCCTTCATGTTGATAAAATAATTTATAATCACACTAATACTAATATGAAAGACTTATTTTTTGTCATAAAATTTCAAAATTTTACTTTGTTAAATTTCATATCAAATTAAATTATGTCACATAAATTAAAACGAGTTAAGTATGAACTATGAACACACCAACCTGCCTAATCCTGAATGTCTGCGACTTCCCTGTTGATGATCCATTTTGGCCGTCTCCATTACCAAACTACTAGTTTTTGATTGTGTTGCAAAGAGCTCCAAAAATGGAAGAAATTCGCTAATAAATAAGCTGCATTTTATTTTTCCAACCATGAAGCTGCTAGAAACAACTATTCATTTCTTGTTCGTTTTCTACTTATTTTCCATTTTCGAAATTTCATTAGGTGATACCATAACAACAACTCAGTTTCTCAAAGATGGTGAACCCAGTATCACTTCATCCGGTGGAAGTTTTCAGATGGGGTTTTTCAGTCCAGGTAATTCCAAAAATCGTTATATAGGTATATGGTATAGCAACATATCTGTAACAACGGTTGTTTGGGTTGCCAATAGAGAAGTTCCTCTAGGAACTAATTCAGGTACCCTAAAAGTTATCAAACCAGGAATACTTGTTATAGTGAATGATAGTAACCAAATCATATGGTCTACCAATACCTCGAGATCTGTGCAAAACCCCGTTGCAAAGTTGCTTGATTCTGGAAATCTTGTTGTTATAGATGCTGGTCATGGTGATGGTGATGAAATTGGGGATTTTCTCTGGCAGAGTTTTGATTACCCAACTGATACCCTTTTGCCCGGGATGAAAATTGGGTGGAATTTTGTGACTGGGAAGGAACTGTATTTGTCGTCGTGGAAGAACGAGGAGGATCCAGCTCCGGGTGATTATACGTACCATTGTGATCCTTCTGGTTACTTGCAGAACATTTTGAAGAAAGGTTCAAAGGAGGTATACAGATCTGGGCCATGGAATGGCTTAAGGTTTAGTGGAGCAACAAGTTCAAGACAAAGTCCATTTTATACATTTGGTGTGATTTCAACTAAAACTGAGGTGTATTTTAGTTATCACCTTCTAGCTTCGGTTATTACAAGGTTTTGTTTGAATCCGAATGGTGCGGTACAACGATGGACTTGGGGCGATAGGAATAAAGGTTGGGCACTTTACCTTTCATTACCAACAGATAATTGTGATACTTATAAGTTGTGTGGAGGATATGGTAGTTGTAGTAGTTTGAATTCTCCGGTATGTGGATGTTTAGACAAGTTCGAGCCTAAACATGTTGAAGATTGGGGGAAGGCAGATTGGTCAAGTGGTTGTGTTAGGAGGATTGAACTGAATTGCATCAAGGGAGATGGTTTTTTGAAGTATTCAAAACTTAAATTACCAGACACACGGAATTCATGGTTTAATGTGACTATGAACCTTGAAGAATGCCGGAAAGTTTGCTTGAGAAATTGCTCTTGTATGGCATACTCAAATCTTGACATACGCAATGGAGGAACCGGTTGCTTACTGTGGTTTGGAGATCTGCTTGATATTCGACAGCTAGCCAACGAAGGACAAGATATCTACATTAGAATGGCTGCCTCTGAATTAGGTAAGTTTATTACTGAAAATATAAAATTAATAGTTTTGAGATTGATTTCGTAAAGACGGTAAAATTTATGAGTTGCAGGAGCCCAGGATAATAAAAAATCTGAATTTTCTTGTAGACACAGCCAATGACTACTATGAAATTCATAAATGAAGTAGTTAATGGTAGGAGTACAGTTATCCTTTTTGTAGTGATGAACCTTTTATGTGTTCCTAATAAAAGGAATTTGTCCATTTTTTGGGGTCTCAAAGGTGCGTGGAAACACATGAACTCTTTAATGGGAAAGGGATAAAACTCCACTTCCTTCTAAATGGGTAGTCAATCCTATGTTTCGATAGAAACAGTTGACAATTGAATCCGATTTCGACCATTATTTTCATATCAAACATGTTGTACTATAACGGAAAAATAAAACTCACAGATTTAACTGAACAAAATACTATGAAATTAGCACAGCAACGTCTCTGGATTAAGAAAAATGAGTTAAGAGTGGAGTTATGCTGAACCGGTGACCATGATGTCTAGACAAATAAAAGAGCTCTAATGTTGTCCTGTCTAACAAGCTGATGGAGAAAGTCGAACTGATTACCTATATTTGGGTTGAATAGTTGCAGCTAGTCCGGTGAAATCAAATGGACACAAAGGAAAATTACTCTCCTGGATTATCCCGTTATCGGCTGGAGTGATTTTGATAATCCTAAGCCTAGTGATCTGGATTAGAAGAAGGAAGATAGCTTCAAAGAAAAAGAAAGGTAACCTCGACAAGTCATTATGTTCGGAATATAATTAGTAGATGAACTCAAATTCAAAGGAAAATCTTTCTTGTCTAGTATTTGCCAAACTGAATTTGGGACATTGGTCTTTTGGCAGGATGCTGGGGGCGCAATGGCAATTACAAGATGGATTACCTCAACGGAAACCTCAGTGAAGAATATGAGTTACCACTGTTCGACTTATCTACAATAGCTAAATCTACGAACAACTTTTCAGGGATGAGCAAAATTGGAGAAGGTGGATATGGACCTGTTTACAAGGTAATCACTTATAGCATTTGCAGTTGTTTACATGAAATAAGCAATTCACAGCCCACATAATTGAGCATAGAGTGATTCGGGAAGACTGACAGTAAGGAATGATTTAACGACTTTATAGTTTTGGAAGAGTTTTATAAACATTAGCTAAACTTGATTGAATTTATAATAGTTGCTCAATTCTTCATAATTTGAGCTTCTACCTTTTGGTGGAAGTATAATTTGACTTTCATGTTCGGTGTTGAAAAAACTTAACGTGTAGATATATGATGTTTAGGGCGTGCTTGAACACGGACAGGAAATAGCTGTGAAGCGGCTGTCTAGGACTTCCACACAAGGACAAGATGAGTTCATGAATGAAGTGATGTATATTGTGAAACTTCAGCATAGAAATCTGGTGAAGATTCTCGGATGCTGCATCGAAGGAGAAGAAAAAATGTTGATCTACGAGTACATGCCAAATGGAAGTCTTGATTCATTTATATTTGGTAAGGATTTCTCAAAAAAGAGAAAAAAATTGTGCTTAATAGTTACATTTCAGTTGATAGATGCCCTGTAGGAGTACCCAAATAATCCTCTTGGCCCAAAGTTATGTTTTTTATTGTTACTTTTCCGATTTTGTTCAATGTTTAAATCCCACTCTCAGTTTTACCTGATTTGTGTGAATTAATGCTCCAACTATGAAACTTTTAACAGATGACACACGAAGCACGGTATTAGACTGGTCTAAGCGCTTTCACATAATCAATGGGATAGCTCGGGGACTTATGTATCTGCATCAAGATTCTCAGTTGAGGATCATTCACAGGGACCTGAAAGCTAACAACATTTTACTAGATAATGACATGAATCCAAAGATATCAGACTTTGGTATAGCTAGAAGTTGTGAAGACGACAAGTTTGGAGCTAAGACACACCGAGTAGTTGGAACATAGTAAGAATCTTAAGATGATATTTTACTGAATCATTCAAAACTGGAATAGAAGAAGAGCCTTGAGATTATCATAGTATGTTTAGTAACGCTAATTTCTGTTTATGTTTTATGCAGTGGCTACCTCTCACCGGAATATGCTGTACATGGTGTCTACTCGGTGAAGTCAGATGTATTTAGCTTTGGTGTCTTAGTTCTTGAAATTGTGAGTGGGAAAGGGAACAGAAAATTCTCTCATCCGGACCATAACCTTAACCTCCTCGGACATGTAAGGGTTGTGTTTTTCATTGTCTATCAGTAAATTATCTTGTAAACCTGGTCATGCTAACACGATACTAATATCTACAGGCATGGACACTCTATAAAGAAGGTAGATCAATGGAATTACTCGGGGATTTCCCCATTGATGTTTGTTCTACACCTGAAGTTATACGATCAATCCATGTTGGTCTGTTGTGTGTTCAACATCGTCCAGAAGATCGTCCAAGTATGTCTTCAGTGGTTATGATGTTAAACAATGAAGGTGTACTGCCACCTGCTAAACAGCCAGCTTTCTTCGTAGAAACAAATACACCAGATAATGAATTCTCTTCTAGTCAATATGCACATAGTACAGTGAATCAGATCACCATCACAACATTAGAAGCCAGATAGTAAATTCTTCATTGCAAATAGCAATCTACTATACCCTTCATTCTTTTCTTCTTTGTAGCAATGGTGCATCTTCTTGTAACATGGTGCAAAAACTGCTAACATGTGTTAATATATTGTCTATATATCCTGAGCAATTTGAACCTGGGCACCATGTAAGTTCTGAACATACCCTTACCATTGCACTACACGTCTTCATTGGTTCTAAGGGTGTACAAAATTCTATATATACCAATATAAATTAAAATTTGACCTATATATAAATTTATATCTTGGATTCATCTTTTCATAATAGTGTACCCATATGCCTCTGCACACGATCCTTCTCTGTCAGCCATAGACAGCTAATCATAGGGGGTTAAATAGAGAAAAGATGTAAAAATCACAAAACAACTTTCAGGATCGGTATATATTCTCTCTTGTATGTGTTATTTTGCTTTTGTTCATATATAGTTTAGTACTCCCTCCGTCCCATTTTATGTGGCACCATTTCCTTTTTGGTCAGTCCCAAAAAGAATGTCACATTTTCTTATATGGTAAGTATTTAAAGGTACAATTCCTCTTTTACCCTTGTTGGTCCTACTTAATCTTAAAAATAATACTTCAATACATTTATGAGGAAAGAGAAAAGTGAGTCTACTTTTTAAAGGGCAATTTGGTAAACATTTCAAAGTCTTCATTTATTTCTTAAACTCCGTGCCCGGTCAAATGTTGCCACATAAAATGGGACGGAGGGAGTATTAATTTATATGTGTGTTTATCTATTAATTAAGAAGATGGAAGAATGTGTAGATCCAACACTAAAAGGATCATTTTGTAAGATATATAGACATGTTATTCAAAGTCAATTTGATTGGTCATATATTAATATTTTTCACCATACGGCAATCCAAACGAACTACTTCTTAATATATTTATTTATTTAGTCCTATTAACGAACTACTTCTTAATATACTTCGATGAACTAAACTACATATAAGTTTAGTTGCATAGATGATTTCATTTTATTATTCTCCCAATTCCATTTTTTTAAATTATTATTTTAATGGTTCCAGAATGATTTGATTATTTTCTTTTGTTGATATTACGGGAAAAATAAAGAAACAATTATCCTCTTTGGATCGCATACCCAAAAAAAAAGAATAAAATTCAACTTTAATTTTTTGATTATTGAACTTGTTAATGCAAGATTTGTTTTTTTTTTTAATTTTTATATTCATTGGTAAACATGGATGAAGCTCCAAATGGTGATATGAATAATGGTAATCAAGGTCTTACCAGCACTCTCATGTTTAAGAAGAAATAGACTTGTTGTGTTTGTAATGGTACCAGAAAATAAAAAGAAATTCAGCCATGAATATAAGATCCACAACTGGATACCATTGCTGTGATTTCTTTCAAAGTCTAGATAGCCGATAGGGTGCTGTTCAAAATGAAAAGTGAGATGACTACTATAATGGTCCACAGTAAAGCTACAATTTCCACACACTACAGTTGTATGTATATATATACATTCTCTAAAAGACATGGTGCATCATAACTGCAAAAGACGTTCAAATCCGTATATTTAGGCAACCAAAATTAGATAGTAGAGTACTACAATCGATCTTCACCTTTATACCCACTTCCAAACTAGTCCACATCTGCGTTGTTCAAAGTTTATCTGAAGGACACAGCTCACTCTCAGCAAATTCTGCTTTCCTATTTGTGCTGCAATGCTCCTACACTTGAACGTCTATATAATAGAGATAAAGATAAGGAACTCGAGAATACACAAGCTCCATCATTTATAAGGGAAACACTAATACAGGAAACAAAATAAAATGATGCATACCAACGGACTTCCCTCCCTCCCTCCTTCACCTACACCTTGCTTTATTTCTCTTCCCATGTTGCTTACATGAATGTCCTACAAGGCACAAAATAGCAAGTGTGCATATTAGGCAATGTCCCAGCTTGATACTAGGGCAAGAACTTTCGCCCCCCATTAGTTGCATGACAGAATTTACAGTCTATCTAACATCACTTCATGTATACTACAACACCCTGCCATGTCTCCGCCCCATACATCCCAAAACATTTTCTCTAAATTATCTTTCAAGTACTTGACTAGAACTTATTACTTTGTACAAAGGTGAGTAGGAATTATTATGTCCGATCTCAAATAGTTTGAGTTTAATGCATAATTGATTGATGGACCAATTTTGCTTTCACAACTGTATAGTTTTTTTATGTAATGTTCATCACTTTTCAACTTCCAAAATTATTTTCTTTTATGAAGTTTTCAATTTTGTTTATGTTTGAAAATATAACAAAATTTTCATGGGGCTAACATCTTTCTTTGTATTGCTGCCGTTTGTAATTCTGGTCGACATAAACTTCAACCAATCATTCTCATAACAGTTTATTTTATAGTCGAGCATCCTCAAGAAGCAATAGTACACAGAAAACAAAATAAGAAAAGTACCAAAACAAAAAAAAAATCTTGCAGATAAGGCTTGTGAACTGCTTATACACAGCCTCTACGCCTCGAGTAAAGAACTAGAAATCTAAAAACAGAATACAGAACAAGATACTCTACTTAGCAACTTTCTCATTCTAATTTTTCTCCTATATATGCTTTCGATAAAACTCATTTACATCCGAAAATGGGATAGACAGTAACATGTAGTTGTTGACAAAGTCTTCAATTACTCAAACATAATTACTTACCGAGTTTATTTAGCAAATGCCACTGTCTCAGGTAGAACAAATGATGCACACAACATCCATTTTCCTGGTGCAACAAGGCGAACCTTGTGCATCTGTACCTCAAAAGCCACCTCAGACAGTGCAATCCTGATTTTCTGTTCAAGTTCAAAGAAAAAAAATTCAGCATTCCCCTCAGTAATACCTGGAGCAAAAAAGTTGAGTCAAATGAAAAGAACTAGCGCACAAACTAACAGCTGACCTCATGAAAATCGAATTCAGGATCCTGAGCTTTCGAAAAACCATATACATGAATCCTTGGCAAGGTAAATTGCTTATCCGCGTGCTTATTTCTGAAAATTCCTCTAAAAGAATCTGCAAACATGAGAAAAGCAGTTATGTATGGCTACACATCTAGATAAATGAATGGAAGGTCTGCCTTTATTTTTGTTTTGGTCACCTCAGCTCCTACATTAAACTGAAAAAAGGAATGTAATGCAGCACATTGCCTTCTGAGAAAAATTTTGAAGTGCTGTCATGCCACACCATACATTTCAAATATGGGAGTAAGAGAACTAATCAAGGCAATAATTTTAGTGATGGAAAATGCTTTTGACATTGATACTCAATAGAAATACTTGAAATGAATTATCCATCAGATAATCCATATAAACATCATGCCCCTGCAAAGGTCATAGTAGATCTGCTTCAACACTAAAAACAGGGTGTCTTACCCATCAAACCAATGCCTAACAACCATGCTAGTAGAATGAACCATAATTGTATCAATAAACTAAAGAAAACCCTACCCTCCCTCATGCTCTGCATAACCTTTTTTGGTGCCCCTAGAGAAGCTTGTTCATCAATAATTTTCAAAACTCAAGCTTCTCATTCTTCGTTATTATGCAAGAATTACTGTCAATCCTTGGAACACTATGCTCCAACTACACTGTCACATGCAAGTTGGCATTAACAAAAGTAACAAAATCTTCTTAATGAAAAGCTTTCTGGGGCCATAGTTCAACCAAGAGAAACAAACAATCACGGCCAACAGTGCTCCTTAACCTCTAACCCCATAGTAATGAGAGATGTCAAAAATCAGCTTTCGACAAGCAGGATACTTCCTCAAAAAAGAAGAGAAACTGAGACATTTTATAATAGCGATATGGAGATATTTTATATGCTACAAGACAACTTAAATGAGAATAAAAGAAAAGAATGTTGAATTAGAATCACTCATGAAGGTCAAGAACTGAGTCAGCAGGAATCAATAGGAAGTGCAGTTGAAATATCAAGAAGTCGTCTTCTCAATTTAGCAACTTCGGAATTAGACCCTGGAGAGAGAATTAGAAAAACTTGAAGCCGACTGCAGAGGGCTTTTTTCTCAACTAAATCACACCACATCGATGGAGCTCACAACTGAAAATTTGTCAAGTTAACTAACACCAATAACATCCGATAGCATATCAAAACTTTAAGCTTGAAATTTATCAAAAATTTGTGTACCAAGAAATTCTGCAGCATCATTTGGCAAATTCATTACTACTTGAGTAATTGGCCTAGCTTTTTCACTTGCAAAAATGCTGTCAATGAACCTCCTCCCATCCATGTTAAAAATCTACAAAATAAACAAGATCACTATTTTGTGACACCATATATCACTGGATACATGAATTCAAGAAACCAAAAGTTAAATATAAACCATTAATACACCGGCAAGATCAAGGGTGTAAAATAAGTGAACTGATTTCGGTGAGGTCCTACCTAAAGATCACTATTTTTTACTATAAATATGTTATATGTAGATCTTATGCATTATTCAAAACTTAGTGACATACCAGAAAATATTACTTGCATGTAGATGAATTTATACCTCAATCTTCCTCTCAAGTTTGTTATGGACACAGTTTCTCTCCAGATATTCAACAGCATTAGGGTTCAAATCATTAGCATATACATATTTGACCTTCTTCGCAGCAGATATTGCAATGGGACCCACCCCAGCAAAAACATCACCTATAGAGATATAAACAACTGTGAGAAACAGAGAGAACAAAAGGATATAATGCAAGTTAGAAGAGGAACCACACAAAGATTAATTCAGATAATAAGCAAATGACAAAGCAGTTTGGAGCAGACCAATTCATTCATATTAATTTTGGGTACTCTTGAAGTAGTGTCAGTTTCTTTTAATTGTTTACTGTCACATGCATATTGCTAAATTTAAGAAAAAACTCAAGTAGGATAATTCTTTTAAGACTATTAAAATGGAAACTGCTGACCCCATGATAGGCTAAATAGTGTGAGAGTGTAGTGGAAAAACCAAGAGAAAAACTCGAAAAAAGAAATCAAAGTGGAATCGTAGAGTTACCAAGTCAGGAACTCATGTATGCATGTAACATAGTATTCAAGAAAACTTACAAACCACATCATTGTTGGTGAAGCAACTAAGAAGCCTTTGTCTTTCGGTTGCCAGCCTAGAATTCCAATATCTACCAGAAAATGACAATTTATAGAAGAAAAAAAAAACAAGGGATATCAGATTCTGCTAATAGGATGTTTTCATCTTTACTTGTATTCTTATTAGCTTACACTCACACTGCTGCTAAATCAACATCAAAATAGAGTCCATTCTCGACTACAGTAGTAACAAGAGAATGATTTCCTGCCAGAACTTCGAGCTGCATTGTTCTGTAGTCATTGTGGATGACATCAGTTTTATTGACAACTGTTTGTATCTTCGGCTTGTTCTTGTCCAGAACTACCTGGTAAAAAACATTCCCAAGAAATAAACTGAAATTTCATAGAACCATAAAAAATGTGGTAGATGTGTAGAAACCAGGTACCTTTGCAATAAGTTTCTTGTATGGGAAATGCTCATCTCTCAAGTTTAGATGGGCAATATGCCCAACTGTCTCAAAAGCTGAAGGAACAATCATTCCTTGTGGAAGCAAGACTTCTAAGACCTGCAAGATGCAAACCCCTCATTTTTGCAAGATACACCAGCTACTTGTCCATATTCATGGCAGTTCCAATTATATTCTTTCCACACAGCACAGCTCACAACGGATGAATGCAAAAGTAAATAGGAATAAAGCAAAGACTTCGCTTTCTATATCCCATCCAACTATACATGACAGCTCTACTTATGATATATTCAAGTACGGTAATTGACAAAGCACGTGTTGATTTACCCATGAACCTTCCATACTCGACAAGAAATAGGAAATGCTTAAACGGCTAAAAGGAATATCCATCCTAGAAAGGCATTACAAATAGCAAAACTGAGACACATGGTCAACAATATTTAAGGGACATACCTCATTCAGGAAGGATATATGGTGTGGGCAATGGCCTCTGATGATACAGACTTTTCCTGTGCTAAACAACTTATGCCAAGCTCAGGATGCTAGTGTGGCTGAACTATGGGACAGGACAAGGGTGGAACCTTTATCTTAGAAGGATCCTAAATGACTGGGAGATGACCTTTATAGCAGTTTTTCTGAATATAGTCCCTCAAAATTTCAATCTTACAGAAGAAAATAACAGTTTGGTGTGGAAGGTGGACAACAGAGGTATTTTTACTGTCAGCTCAGCTTACAAAGACTTGGCAAGAACAAATACTCAGGAGATAGGATGGCCAAGGAGAATAATCTGGAAGACCAAAGTGCCTTGTAAGGTAAACTACTTTACATGGCTACTGGCAAAGGAAGCCATCCTCACTCATGAAAACCATAACAAGAGGAAAATCAACCTATGCTCTAGATGCTATCAATGTGAAGAACAGATAGAGACAGTCAACCATCTCTTTCTGCATTGAAAATGGACAGACCAGCTGTGGCAGATGTTCAACCACAAGAGGAAGATGAGGTGGGAGAAACCTGAGAGAATCAAAGAGGTGCTAAGAAGCTGGATCGGTGATGGCAATGCAGGGAAGAAGGAGGAGAGATGAAAGATGGTTCCTACATGTATGTGGTGGACCATATGGAAAGAGAGAAATCAGAGCAACATACAGAAGATCAAGACAGACTGCTTAGGCCTTTACTATTTTTGGTGTAAACAAGTAGTTATAGACAGCGCCGTGTTTTTAATGCAATTGATTGGCTGTAAGTAGATATATCAGGATTATGTAAAGAGACAACTTTTGTGATGGGGGACTACACTTCGTTGTAGTATACCTATGGATATATAGAAGTAAAATTTACCATTCTCAAAAAAAGGGACATACCTCATTCATTTGCCAATAATTGTATAATAATGTCAACTTGCATCTCACAATTTCAAAACTTAATCTTGTACTCTCCTCATTGTGTTCTTTGAGGACTGCCTGCAAACATAGTCCAAATTCGTAACAAAGGGGCCATTAAGCCTTCAAAAATCAGCAAGAAAATGAATCTAAGCATTTAATTTCTACTTTGAATGAGTACAAGCATTCCATAACCATCCATCTCCCTTGGCCATTATCAAATTACTTGTTTAACTGATATAAATACATGTGGTGCACCTTAGAGTTTGAAATTAAGATCAAGATGAATTACCCTAAAAACAAGTGCTCTTCAAGATTTGTTTAGACATATAATTCATCTAGTAGACTTGTTGGTAAAACATGCATGATACTCATACCCTCCAACTATCTAATTTATTCGCTACTACAGCGGGAAAGTGAATCAATGATGACAAAAGGGCAAAAGTATATTGATTTACAACACTGTCTTGATATGTATTATATCAACAGTACACCAATTGATGAATGTCTAACTATATTTAAGGTCCCAATCCTTCCATTCTTGTTTCTGAGACAATAGCTCTCTTGACAAATTTCATAACATACTTCATAATTTGCAACCATGAAAGAAACAGGTGCTTGTCAATAAACCACAACCAAACAAGATTTTTTTTTGTAATTTGCCTGCCACTCTTATCCTTTCTCTACCTAAAGACCAGACTTGCTTAACTAGCTAGAATTTGAACTCATGACATGCATCTATCACACATACCCTGCTGCACTACCTTTGTAGTGGAACCAAAAGCTCAGGGGGCTCAGCACATGGATAGGGAATAATTGCAGGTAGAACGAAAAGCAAAAGAACTCCATATTTCAATTCCAAGTATTAACAAGACATTACTCATGAAACTCAAAGCATATGCACAACTCATAAAATAGCATTGTGCTAAAACAAAACAGAAACCTTAATTGCCTCGGGCATTTCCTCTATCCCCTTCCTCGCGTACCTCTCATCCAATAGCAATAACCTCGTCGATCCACTCCATTTTCTTCTTCTAAAATCATCACCCAATAACCCACTGAAATCCTCATCTCCACTCCCCTCTTCTTCAACCACCTCCACCATTGACATATCACTTCTCCCATACCCTCTCCTCTCACTTCCATTTCCCTCTTTTTCCTCTCTCTTCCATTTCTTCTTCTTCGGCCGCGATATTTTAGCCAAATTCTCAAACTTCACATATCCTATCGAATTGAAAGTCTTCGCAAGCTTATCTCTATACAACACCGAACACATTTTCTCCCCATCACCTTCACCTTTCCCGTAAATTCTCCGTTCCAATACTGTTAGGGTTTCATCATCAGTACTAATATCATTTCCAATAAACTCCTTCAATTCGTCATCAATATCGTCACCGGCAACCCTAGCAATGTTACGAATGCGCGGCCAATTTAAAAGGTGTCCGCGTAATCTGCTCTCGAGTGAGAAACATTGTTCTGCAGGGACTCGTAAAGCAGTGATATCGAAGACTCTAGTGAAGTTTTCTTCATCGGAGTTTTGGTCTGAAGTTTTGTGGCCTTTGTAGAGGGAAGGTCCATAGGAAAGGTGTTGGGGTAAGGTTGCGGTAATCGCGGCGGCGGCGGAGGCGGAGAAGAGGGAAGAAGAGAGAGGTTTGGGGAAAAAGCGGCAAGCAAAAGGAGTGATTCTGTTGAGTATAATGGCGGTGGGCAATGGATAGAGCGCCATTATTTGAAGTTTAACCCTTTCTGTTGCAAATGTGTCTTCCAATTATATATATAGGACGCATTATTATACAATTTTTCGCATCATTCATTCTAAATTTTATAAATTGAAAGAATTATAACTATGATTACAACCGATAAGCATTGGATTAAACAATATGTTCTTGGGGTTGGATTCTGATCTCCAGATTGAGAGAGCAAATGAGAGTTATACAATTTCAAAATTCTAGAGAAATAAATAAGTAGTAGCAATATTCGTAATCCACAATATCAACAACGAAAACAACTAAGGCTCCAAAATTTGAAGAATATTTGAATGTGTAATCCAATAACTTCAACTACAGAGGATTCAAAAATTGTAGAAGCTAATGCTTCTTAATAATTGAGAGCAGAGACAGGGGAATTGCGAACTTACCCGAGGAAAAGATTAGCTTCTTTGAACCTTTTTGATTACTACTTGAGTAATTAGCCAGCCTAGCTTTTTCACTAGCAAAAATACTGTCAATGAACATTCCGTGAATTTGTACCTCAAAATCACTGTTCTTACTATATATTTATATGCATGTAGATCCTTTGCATTATTCAAAAGTTAGTATAGAAAATACAACTTGGATAAATTTGTACTCAATCCTCCTCTCAATTTTGTTATGGACACAGTTTCTTTGCAGATCGATATCCAACAGCATTAGCGTATACATATTCGCAGCAGATATTGCAATGGGACCAACCCCAGCAAAAACATCACCTTTAGAGATATCAGATATAAACAACTGTGAGAAACAGAGAGAACACCAGGATATAATGCAAGTAAGAATAGGAACCACAGAGAGATTAATTCAGATAATAATAAGCAAATGATCAGTTCAGGCATATTTTCACTATTCTTATTAGCTTAGACTCACACTGCTGCTAAATCAACATCAAAATAGAGTCCATTCTCGACTACGAGCCAAAACTTGGAGCTACATTCTTTAGTCATTGTGGATGACATCAATTGTTTGTCCAGAACTACCAGGTAAAAAACCATCCATTTTCTCCCCATCTCCTTCACCTTTCCTATAAATTCCCCCCATATCATTTCCAATAAACTCCTTCAATTCGTCTATCAATATTGTATCGTCAGCCGAATGTTATGAATCATTTCCTATAAATTCTCTTGCTTAATGCGCCTCTAGTGGCACTTTACGAGATTTCATACTTTTTAATGGAAGAATTCCGGAACCAGTGGCAACACTTTATGCATATCAACTCTTGACGGGTATCCGTCACATTCATAAATCATAACAAACGGGATATAAAATTGAGCAACATTTTAAATATCTGAATAACAATTTAGTAAAAATTGCTGATTTTGGATCAACCAAAGAAGAAACTGAAGAAACCTTACCCTATTCAAGAACTAGGTTCTTGTTTGTTTTACCCAGATAAAGACGTAACACACTAACATACTGATTTTATCGTGGAAACCTTCCTCCCTCAAGGAAGGAAAAAACCATATTACGATTTTATTAACTTCAAGAACACTTCAAGATTACTACTCAACAATCAAAAGGAACCGACTCTAATAACTTTACTCTTCAACAATTTAACTATAATCGAAGACTCTATTCTTCAAGAAGTAAAAACCGCTTCTTGTTACTATTCTCTCAAACTCTACTCTCAAAGAATACCCGCTTCTTGTTACAATTCTCTCAAACTCTCATAACACAACTCCTAAACACTGATTTAAGATGAACCAATGCAACACTAAACTTCAAAAGGAAATCCTAACTCTAGTACTTCTTTCTTTCACTTTCTTGATCTCCTCAATGACTTGGCCTACACTGGAATAAATCTCTCGAATTTGATATTGCAAAGACAACTCTTTCTTTCTTTGGATTTGTCCTTCTATATAGTTGATTGGGCCTTAATCGACTTCTACAAGGAAAGGAATTAGTTTTCCTAGAAAACTATTCCTTTTCCTTATAGAACTTGTTTGCCTCCTTCCTTTTCCGCCGTCTGTTTTTATTCTATTTCTTATTTAACTTGGATTGCTGTTTTGGACAAGATTTTCCAAAGGTAGTTAAGGGTTGAGGAGTAATTAGCTAAAACCCTGGCCTCCACTCTTTCCTTTCCCTCTCTCTATGGTGACTTGAATAGCAGCCATGGCTGCTTCGCCCTCTCCCCAGCCTCTGGCTGTGGGAGAGACAAACGTCAACCTTAATACAAAAGCACCCTATGCAGCGATCCTAAAACCACAACAAACGACCCAAAACCTGTTAAAAACCGTACTAAAGCCAATTGAGTTTATTCATGGAGAACCCACTGTGAGATTTACGATGGAAGAAAGAGAGCGGTTTGCTAGGGAAGAAGGTTTACATCAAGCCGTGATTATCAAATTTGCTTATGGAAAATCGGTGTTATCTGAGTTGCGAAAGCTTTTGCCAAAACAATTTGATGTTAAAGGAAATTGTAATATCGGACAACTTGATTTTTGTCACCTTTTGATTAGGTTTGATTTATATGAGGACTTTGTACATGTTATATCAAATTCTTATGGATATTTTAAGTTTGATGGTGAAGAGTATTTCTTCAGAATTTTTCTGTGGACGCCATCATTCAACCCTAAAAAGGAAACACCTAAAGCCTGGGTATGGATTTCATTGCCAGAGTTACCTACAGATCTCTTTGCGAGGAGGTCCTTATTATCGATTGTGACAACGGCAACACAAGATCGAACCAAGCCAAGTATTGCTAGGGTTAAGATAATCCTAGACTTATTAGATAAGCATCCAAATCGTGTAATACTACAGTTTATGGGGAAAGAATCAGGTAAGATTATTGAACATTATCAGAAAATTGTCTATGATAATCTTTCACTGTATTGCACTCATTGTAAACATCAAGGACATGAAGAAAATAAATATCGCTTGTTGGTGAGGAAAACAGTGTCTCAAGGTGATCAATTAGGTGATGAAGTTGGGCGAGATTTTGCACTTATGCAGCCTGATTCCGAGGCTAACAATACGGAACAATTAAAGGGAGATTCACGTGATTTTTTGAATGATAAGAGAGTTGGGCAAAAAGATATTGAAAAACCTGTAGATAATCAAACTATTGGGCAGCAATTAGCTGAGAAAATTAATTCGAACAAGGATAATTCTTTGGCTATTTCTGCAGGGGTAACAGGTGGAAATCAAATAGCCAAACGTACTGAAATTAGAACTTCAGAACTAAATGTCTGTGTTGTCGCTCTGTTGTAGCGACAACAGAGAATCAAATTCTTGTTCCCAGTAGAGAGATAGTGCAACACCAAATGGATGTTTCGGGTGGCTGCAATAAACAACAAGGTGTGGTTATTGGTGATATAGTTGATCATGTTAGAGTTAAAGAGCACAATAGTGAAACAATTCCAAAAGCTTTGGTCACAATATCGCAAGGCGATTCTGGGCAGCAACTAAATGGCAATGGTGTTGGAAATCAAAGCGCTACTGATGCAAGGCTTAATATTGAAATTACCGCAGCTTCAAAACCTATTGACTTGCAAGCTGAAAATTCCAATAGAGAAGAGAATGCATCTGGAAATCGGACTGTGATTGCACACAAAAATTCAGTTGGTAGTCGTATTGGTTCCTCGACAAGTCGAAGTAATTCTTCAAGTTAGGAAAAAGGTGTGACTGAGTGCGTTGATCCTAGTTTAACTTTACCAACTCAAAATGTGTTTGAACCATTGTTGGCAACTAGAAAAATTCAACTAGAGCATTGTATGGAGAAAGGTATGTCATCTCTCTCTCATTCTAAATCGACAAATGATTTGATTATCTCTAAGGAAAAACAAGGAGAGATAAGTGTTTCTAGGTGGGCTGATTTGGTTGATGAAGAAGAACAAGTTTCACCTTCTCCTTTGCATAGAAAATTAAGCCAAGAGGCTCCAATATTTGCTCCTAAAAGTATGATCACAAAGAAGAATGAGTCAGGAGCCTTAGCATTAGGAATTAGCCAATGTATTGATTTGGGAGAGAAATTCTTTGAAGAGGATGAAGAAGATAATATGTTAGATATATATTTTGATAAAGTGGCTGGGGATGGGGATCTTTCACCTAGGCAACAAAGAAGTGGAAGCAACAAAAGCAAAAAAAAGACACATGGAAGACAGCATAGTTGGGATGGTAAGGTGACTGAGGAATTTGTTCCAAGGCACCTACCTATGCGTTTGGCAAAGCATAATCATATGACAGTTTCAACAACTTCGGCAAGATCCAATAAGTCCAAGAAGAATTGATGAACTATCAAGTGTTATTGGACGGATATGAAGAAGAAGACATGAGGAAAATACTCCAGGTTACTAAACTATCTTTTTTAGTTCATACATATATAAAAAGAAGTTTGAGGTTGATAACCCAACCTTATTCTTGACGTATATAGTTTTGCATTATTTAAGTATCTTTATTTGTCATATCATCATAGAGTGTATAATAAACTCTGTGATGATCATAAAATACTTAGTTTTCTCTAGCTCTTATTTTCTTCATGCTTGTTAATTAGTAGAGTTTGTTACCTCATTAGGATTGGTAAGGTAAGGCCTAGCCCCCCTTGCTTGTATTTATTCACGTTGAGGATTTTATCTTATTATTAATAAAAGGCCGCTAGACGCCCTATCTAGTGGTATAAATTTGTTGGAAAAAAAAGACAAGATTTTCCTATTTTATATCTGATTGAGTGAACTCTTTTCGCCTCTTTATTTTAAGTCTGGCATGTGTTGTGTGAACAGAGTTTTGCCAAATCATCAGAAACAAGTCGTAAGCATCAAGTTTTTGATCTAAAAGAACATGGCCAACACTCTTGAGTTGAGTTATCATGTTTTACATCACCCTGACGTTATTTGACATTTTGATCATGACGTTTTTTGTAAGTGTCAAATTTAATAGTTAACTGTCGAGGGAGAGTCAGATGTACCCCATATGTTTCTCACAAATGTGCCCACATACCATGAGCGGTAGGGAATTTCTCACATTCATGTATGAGGTCATCAATCATAGAACTAACTATTATTTCACGTGCAGTGGAATTAGCCTTTCTCCAAGCTTTATAAGCTTCAAGATCCCTTATCATGTGTTGTGCAATGTTACCGTCTTCTAGTTGATTCAAAACATGATTTATACCTTCGAGAGCATTTTGCTCTTTCAGTACATACCATATTTTATGACTCCAGATGTCGTAATTGTCACTGTTCAGTTTTTCACCTTTGCTGAAGTCAGCAATAATACTTTTTGATGTCATGTCTGTTTTGAGATATAATAAGGCAAGAATTTTTAATCAATTATGCATGTGACATATACACATTTAAGCAAATCAATTCTCCTAAAGGTTTCATATTTAATGTAAAATCGAAAAGATACGTAAGCATTCAATCATCATCTACGAACTAAATATTCAACCAAAATTCATTTCTTAATGTGTATACTAATATATTGAAGACTTTAATAACAAAGATTTTTAAGTCTAATAACATATATTGAGAAAAAAACAAACTACACAATTTATATATTGGAAAGCAAATAAACAATAACAAGTTACAAGTCATTTAAAGACTAAAATCCTCCCACGAGTCTTGAAGATAACAAATATACACCCTAAAAGGTTGACTAGATCGAATCTCATGATAAACATCTGTCAATCTACTACTCCAAGGTTCACGAAAAACATCTGTTATATAAGCTAAGGCTTTCCAATCTAAAATGTCCTCATAATCAGCCAATCCATTCCATTTTAATTCAAAAAGGTGAATAAAATCACACGCTGAAATATTAGGAGACATTTTCAAAGACTTAAATTTTTTAAAAATCTTTTACTCTTTTCCTTCAAATAGCACTTTGATTCCTTAATAAATTTTGTGTCGCCCTTGAAACACCAATCCGTATAATTTCTCGCCCTTGGAAACATGTTCTATGGCGACGTGCTCCCTTTGCTCGACTTCGAGAACTTCCCCTTGGAGTAATTCGAGTTTGTTCCTATTCAGTCATGATTGTAATAGGAACAAGGAAACAATAAGAACGATTATACCACTCCGTGTGACAACATATGTCACTATTATTTGTAGAAGATAAAAAATTGTTTAAGTAACTTAAAAACTAAACGAATTTATCAAGACCAAATAAATATTTTATCTCAACCATAATGTATATACTCAAATATGAACATACGATTGTGAAAAATAAATAAATAACTAAATATAAAGTCAACAATCCAAAAGGTTTTGACTAGATTCAAAAAAATAATAAATTTAATTATATAAATTTTACATGTCTTGAATAAGAAAACTTTTTAATTCCAATGCATTGTACAAGTACAATATTTACTCCCTTAAGTAAATAAGAATGAATATCACATTAGATGACAAAAAATATATTTAAATGACTATAAACATCTACTAAAAAGAAGACAAATTATATTTTTTCCATAAAAGTTTAAGGTTCCTATAGTACTATAATAAATATTACTTGTCGTCATATTCTAAAAGGACATGTATTTCAAGTTTTTTACCACTCCCTTGACTTTTTCCCATAAAAAAGGTACAAGAATCCAACTTTATAAAATAAATAAATTAAAAAGTACAAGGTCCTTTATTATACATGGCACTTCTATTCACTTCACAACTCTATTCCTATTCAATTTTTCATCTTATTTTTAGATGAAAAAACAAAATTCAAAAGAATGGAAAAAAACGCCACTTCTAGAAGAACTAGATACAGGATCCCGTGCCAGCATGGAGCCCAATATATATATATATATATATATATATATATATTTTAATTTATGTCATATTATGAAATTTCAGAAGTTATTGAAATTTTTATATGATTTTAAAAATATTTTAAATTTTTAGCTATTGTGATTTGTAGTACTTTTTTTTTAACATAATTTTGAAAAAAATATTTATTACTCTGTTTGTTCTAATTTATGTGGCACACACAGAATTTTAAATATTAAGCATTTTTTATGTCTCTTTAATATATTAAGTTGTTAATTATTGTATTTTATTGAACATTTTGAACCTAATTTTTTAATAATATATGTTATTTGCCATGTCCCAATTTATGTGACATTAATTGATAGATTTGTTGGAGTCGAGAGATTTATTTTGTTAATTATTGTAATTTATAGTTTTTTTTTCCGTCAATTTCAAACAGTATATGTTGTTAATTGATAGAATACTTTTAATGTAATTTTTAAAAAAAAATATGTGTGACTCTCCATGTCCCAATTTATGTGGCACATGTAAAGTTTTGACAATTAACCAAAATTTTAATACATTTAAAAAATATATTTTTAAGTCGTTAAATTTTAAGTAATAAGTAATTTAAATTGTTGTATTATTTATTACAATTTATAATACTTTTAAAGTAGTTAAAATATTGTACAATTTATTATGATTTATAACACTTTTTTTTAAAATTTATGTCATATTATGGAATTTGAGAAGTTATTGAAATTTTTATATGATTTTTAAAATATTTTAA